>NC_040039.1:13500339-13690683 GCF_003713205.1 Coffea eugenioides
CAAACTCTTGCAACTCCTAGCCGAGATAGTGATGCTGTGGAAACATCAATCTTCAGGGTCTCCCCAACTAGACAGGCTATGGAGCAGAGCAACCCTTTTCTAAAGAAGTGCATTGGCAAGTGAGGGAGCGAAATCTAGATTGGGATTATTGGCGATTCCGTTTCTACGGAGCAGGAGGGAGTCCACTTGAAAACACGCATTATGAATCCCTGGAATGTCCATGTTCCACGCAGCCAACAGCGGAGATAGTCCTCTTTGTAGGTGAATCGCAATAATATGTGGTGAGAATCAAGCAGGCCAAAGAAGTGATCGCCATTGAATCCTACAACCTTGAAATCTTTTAGCAGCGACTCCATACTTGGTCTTCCCTTGGAGAATTTTCCTATTAGGGCATGTCAGAAGGGGCTAGACAAAGCTTGAATATCTTCTTCTGAGAAGAGAACAGCTGGCTTTCTCTTGTAGGTGGTGGCACTCCTTGCTATCAAGGGCTGGTCCGATGTGAAAGAGATGCCGGCGGTGGGAGCTACTGCAGTAAGTGGTTGAGGGTATTGCTGTAAAATTTTGGCGAATGATTTTTGAGTCGAGGGTCCTCGGTTGAAGGGCCATGGCGGCCATAGATGTGTGCTGCAACCCTAAGTATTCAAGCCATTGGGGAGCATGAATGAAACAATTAATGATTAATAACAAGACCTTATAGCCCTATTTTCACATTGAGGAGTTTTAGCCGTAGTGAAAATTAATTAACTGTTTTGGATTGGAGTATTATATTAGACTGCTTATAACCATAACTCCAATTGGAGATTGGTTTTTGTGCATGTGCTAAGTAAAATTCATTTGCATTTTCTAAAAAAATGTTAGACTACTGCTCTACTAACTTGGCATGGTGACCAAGTAAACTCACACTTTTTATCGAATGTCAAATTAGTTCTAATTATACTCAAAATGAAAAATGCTATTTTTTGATAAACTTCTCAAAGCTCTCACAAACTCTGCATGATAGATTCATTTTATATATTCTTCAGTTTGGAATATTCATCCTATGTAAATTAAAATAAGTTACTCCATCTAAGTGAGGTTAAGTTTAACGTACCATACGAACTTGGCTGGATGAATGGTGTCTACTCTTTAACAACCTTTCAACCACTAGATCAGTTACTCTTTGTTAGTGTTTTATTATGTTTTCTACTCCAAAACCATCCAAATTATCCGACAATTCTTTTACCTTGTCGTTACATAGCGGGTGATATTGAATTTTCTCTAACCTTTCTAGCTTTCAGCTAGCATTACATATCCTTATAGGCAACAATTATTTTATAAAGGAAATTTTAATTATTGATATCTAGGATTTTTCTTCTTGCAATTATAGCTTAGACGTCAAGAATTTTCTTGAAAATTATATCACTAGCCTTGATTTTGATGGAATACACCTACTCTTGATCTTTTCGCATGCTAACCATCCTTTTGCTAGTTTTCTTTTCAAGAATCCATTAGCAAATTCTATAAAAAAACTAATATTCCAATCCCATCCTTTAAAGGTTTTCGGTTTGCCTAAATTTATCTTCACTAGTTGAAATACTTAGTTGATGATGATCATTTATTCCTAGAGAGACTTGAACTAGCGGTCACGAGAACAATTCTTAGTTGTTCAAGAGGAGTAAATTATAATTTATTTTTGTTATTTATGGCCTAATTTATAGATCATTAGTGTTCATTTGGACTTTCAATTTTTCAATGTAAAATGGTGACAATGTGTAACTTTGTTTTGTCAAAGATTTATTTTTACTATTGCTTAAAAATATGAAAATATGATGATAATTAGTCAAGGAGATAAAACTACAATATGAAAATTTCTTTCATACTATTGATGGTGATGTGAGCACGGGGTCTATCAAACTGAGTTAGATGCGAGCATGTCTAACATGCATGAAGTTTTCTGGTTTGCATGGTTCAAGTCAAAAAATTGTCCCAAAACATATTGAGGGACTTGAGAATGAAGATTGGAAGCGTGTTCATCTCATTCAAGTGGTGGAGGAGTCACATTTAATGCAAATTTTATGTTGATGTTTAAGTCTTGAGTCATTATATTATTTTCCAGTATTTTAGTGTTAATTTAGTCATTAATTAGTGGTGAAATAATTGGCCAAGTTAAGCCTCAAGTTGGGCCAAAATAAGGTAGTCTTTTCATGTTAGATTTTGTGTTTTGTTAGTTTTTCCAAAGTCGAATTAGGAAGGTTGTATTATTTTCAAATTGGATTAGTCTGGATTAGTCTTAGTAGTTTAGATTTTAGTTATAAATAGGCTTCTTCGATTCTATTGTAAGACAGCTTTTTAAGAGATGAATTAATAAAAGTGAGTTGTCTCATTTTATGAAGTTCTTTGATGGGACGTGAGTTTCTTCTTGAACTGTATCAAGTATTTAGCTTGGATACTTGTGGTGTTCAAGGCAAGATGATCACATTATCTTGTTCTTTCAAGTCAATAACCAATCCACTAGGTTTCTAGAGACGGGTTCTCTTTAGATCTAACAAGGTAGTTATTGTTCCATAACTTGATTAAGATAGATCCTTCTATTGTCTGATCAACTTGGTTCTTCAAGACAAGTTCTTGCTACGTCGAGTTCGTATTAGATGGTATTAAAAGAATAAAGATGGTAAAAGTTAGCTTTAAAATTTCACTTAAGTGAGATCATATATAATGTTTCTTTGCATTTGAAACTATTTGTAATGACACAACTACTTTCTACAAAAATAATAATCATGGCATATGGACTAGGTTTCCGTTAAATAGGTAGCTTCGGTCTTCATCAACAGTTTCATAGAATTCTTTCCAACTTTTATCCCATGATTAACAGACTCGTTTGGAACATTAGAGGGGTTTCTAAGCCTCTGAACCTAAGAAGATTGACCAAATTAATATGTTTGCATGACTTAAAGTTTGTCTCTATATGTGAACCAAAGCTGGATGTTTCTCAAATTGACTCATTTAGATTGCGGTTGCCGTTTGATTCAGTGGTAGTAAATTCATCGACTGATGTATGGGTATCCTATAGCTCGCGTTTTGTGTGTTCTATAATAGGAAATTCTACTCAGCATATCTCACTATAAATCCATCATCCTTTGATGGCCGGCCCTTTATTGTTTTCATTTGTACATTCCAATTGCTCACTGGAGGAACGAAGGGAGTTATGGTAGGCACTACTTGTTGATAAACCCAGTTCAATTCCTTGGTTTGCCTGTGGTGACTTTAATGCGATCATGGCTCCTCATGAAAAATGTGGGGGTCGGCCATTTAGTAGTTCAGAAGGCTTAGAGATAATGTCTTTTATGGATGAAGCTGGAGTTTTTTATGCAGGATTCTCTGGATCTAGCTTCACGTGGTGCAACGATCGGAGGGAAAGAGCAAGAATATGGAAGCGTTTGGACATGTTGCTAATTAATGGAGAATGCTCAATGATTACACCATCCTTTTCTGTGATCCATTTGACAAGGTACCTGTTTGACCATGCACCATTGAAGATTTCATTTGTGACTCGTTTGGATAACAAGCTACGACCGTTCTATTTTTTAAATGTTTGGGCTTCTAAGCAGTCACTCTTGGATGTGATTCGAAGTGCATGGAAATTGGATGTCAGTGGTTCCCCATTGCGAATGTTGTGTTCCAAATTATTGAATACTAGACGGGCAATTCAAGAGTGGAATAAGCAATTCTTTGGGAATGTGTTTGATGCTGTTCGAAGGGCGGAGTAGGAACAGTGATACGAGTGGAGAGTGATGATTTAGAGAAAGCTCAAGCAGAACTACGTCAAACACTTTTACTTGAAGAAAGATTTTGAAGAAAAAAGGCTCGAGTCAAATGGCTATGTCATGGTGATTGCAACTCCAAATTTTTTTCATACAACTATTCAGCAGCGGAGAGTGCAAGGGGCGATCCATCGGGTGAAGGATACGAATGGAGTTTGGGTGGAGGACGATGAGGGAATAGCAAATGAAGCAGTATAGTATTTTTCAGATTTGTTCTCGAAATATGTTGGCGTATCTTTGGAGATGTTGCATCTAATCCCAACTATTGTTATGGGGGAAGATAATGCAATTTTAGAGGCCTGCCTGTCCATAGAGGATGTGAAATGAGTAGTGTTTGAAATGGAAGGGGATAGTGCAGCTGGTTCAGATGGATTTATGGGTAAGTTTTTTACCTTTGCATGGGATATTCTTGCCTAGGATGTATATAATGCAGTGTTAAGTTTTTTCTGTGGGACAAAGTTGTCTCGTTTTATTACTTCCACATCCATTGTCTTGATTCCAAAGGTTTCGAATCCCCAGGATTTTTCTAAGTTTCGGCCAATTAGTCTATGTAATTTATTTAATAAAGTTTTGTCTAGAATTTTGGCCAACAGAGTAGCTGTTATTTTGCCAAAATTGTGTCTCCACAGCAGACGAGTTTCGTCAAAGGTAGAAATATAACAAAAAATTATTTGCTCACCTAGGAACTTATGTCGGGGATCGGGAAAAAGTCTAGAAAGGGTAATGTGGCTTTAAAGTTGGACATGTTGAAAGCGTATGATCGGGTATCCTGGTTCTTTACTGATAAAGTTTTGCATAAATTTGGGTTTGAGGAGCATTTTATTTACATGGTGTGGAGATTGGTTTCTAATGTTTGCTTCTCGATCCTTATTGATGGAGCGTCATATGGCTTTTTTAAATTGATCAAAGGTATTCGTCAGGGTGATCCGCTCTCACTAGCCTTATTTGTCATTGGAGCTGAGGTTCTATCGAGAAGTCTGAATAGTCTTAATTCACACTTTGGCTTTGTGGGGTTCAGAGTACCAAGGGGGTGTCCTCCTATGACCCACCTGGCTTTTGCTGATAATGTGCTTATTTTCGCTAATGGTTCTTCTTTCTCCTTAAAGAACATTATGCAGGTGCTGATGCTATATCAGAAATCATTTGGACGATTGGTGAACACCTAGAAGTGTGGATATTTAGTGCATCCATCAACGTCACCAACTCACCGAATGGTGATTGAACGTCTAACTGGTTTTTCAAGGCAGCATTTCCCGGTTTGTTATTTAGATTTTCCTTTATATACTGGAAGATGTAAATCATCTTATTTTGGAGTGGTGTGTCAAGCTATTACTGGAAGAATTCTCTCTTGGAAGTCAAGGTTTCTATCTTCTAGGGGTAGGATGGTTTTGTGAGAACCCGAAAAATTAGGTGATATTTATTTATTTCTTTAAATGCATTTTCTTACTTTAAATTATTGCCTTAATTTTTTAGATATTTTTATAAGTGAGTCAAGCTTTAAATCATTTTCTTGGTATAAGTTAGTACACGTTAAGATTGAAGTGCATTATGGACATGGGACCCACTAGTGCGGTAATTGCTATAAATTTTTGACGACTAGGTGGAATTTTGCATGAAGGGATATTGTTTATAAGGTGCTAATGGATAATTAGATGTTAGCTAGATATTTAGCCTTTGGAAGACAATAAGATAAGGGTTAATCTTGGCTAAACATTTGTCTTAAAATTATTGGACTTTTGACCTTGACCAAGGACTTTCTTACCTCTTTAATAAAATCAAATTTTGACCACAATTCCTTCTATTTTGCTCCTAGCTTGGCCGAACCATTGAGAGGGAAAAAGGAAAGGAAACTTCATCTTCAACCACCAATTTCTTGCTTAAATATTGAGTTCCAACCATAGATTTTGCAAACCACTCTATAAGAAGTGATATTTTGGTGATCCTCAAGCTTGTGGTGGAAGGAATTAGAAGGCAAATCTCTTGTTCTTGCACAATTCTTTTAGGATTTTGAGGTAACTTTGGTCAAGAAACCCTCTTTCTTTTATCTTGCTATTGGGAGGATTTAAGGCATGTTTATGCAACTCACTTGGAGTACTATCTATTTGGTGTGCTTGATTGTGAAAATTTCAGCTTTATAGTGTTAATTTGCAAGACTTGACTTGAGAGTTATGGCTATGATTAACCTTGATATGTCGTGTTTAAGCTGTGGTATGAAGTTGATGATGATTATTGAGGCTTTAGTAGGTGATTTCTTGTTGTTTTGCATGAAGTTGTGTAATGTGACCAAAGCTGGTACGAAACAGGGTAGCTAGAGCAGTGTTGGGAAATCTGTTGTATCTTGGTATAGGAAGGTCAAAATTGAGTTCTGTTTAATGCATTTGAAACTAGATTCATAGGGCTATAAACTGTTAAAATTTCAGACCCTGATTCTGTCTGTGTGATTTATGGTGATTTTGTAAAATTTGATAAATTTCGAGACTGTTCTGCCTTAGTTTTGTAGTTGCTGTATTGTATAGTTAAAATCTGACTGATTTGTGGTCCGAATCTTGTAAAGTGACCTTCTAGATATATGTACCTCTTCAAATATACTTTCTTGTGTCAAAATGTGGTGATTTTTGGACTTACAAAATCCCTGTTTTGATTTTTCCAAAGTTGATTGCTGGAGTTGAAAACTTTCTGTTCAGAGAGGTTTTAAGAGCCATTTGAGCAGCGAATTTGTCCATTGTTTAAGCCAAACCAGCTCTTTCTCAAAACATGAAAGGTGTAGAGTATTGAGCCAGCTTTCTACCTGCAAAATTTTAGATCAGTCAGATCATCGTAGCCTCTGAAATGACCAGGAAACCTTGCCTGCAGTGAAAACCCTGATTTGCTGTAATAATTTTCCTTATACTTCTGAAATGTTCATTTTTGACCCCAAAGACGTCTGATTTTGAACCTGATGTCTTCATAAGAAATGTAGTCATGTGTCTTAGCTTCAAAATGATATAGAAATGATATCAATCGGATTTCCATAGCCTCAGTTATGATCAGAATACCAACACATGACAAAGCTGTCACCTATACATTTTCTCTTTAGTATTTCCTTTCTTAGTTTTCTTGATTCCATTCATTTTTCTTAGTTCAAATTAACATTTGTACTCCATATTACACTCAAACCCTTGTACTTGATGTTTCCTTGGATTTAAATGAGAAACCTTAATGTTCTTTATTATGCTTAACTCTTGACCCAGAACTTAATTTCTCATAGTTCCATTCTTATTTTTGAACTTTGAATTTGAAAAGGCTTGATTCAAGGCTATAACGACTCGCTTTATTCTTTAGTATACATTTGGGAATTATATACCAACCTCTTGTTTCTTTACTTCTTAAGTGCGAAAACCCTAAGGTTTTGTTTTTCACTTTCATATAAACTTGTTGGTTCTTACCTTAGGACTCGAGGGTAATCAAGCGTGTTATCCAGGAACCGAGACATATCGCACGTAACAGTGAGTGTTCCTTGCATGTGTATGTGACTTGAATAGTTTTGCTACATGTTTACTTCATATTTATTGTGTGTTTAAGTGTTAAGTACTCCCTATAATTGCTCCTATGTAATTTTCCACCATTTTAAAGCGAGTGTATACTTTATCACACTCGACCTACTAAAATAATAAATTTCTATCGTTTAACCGTGAATTTCTACCATTTACTGGTTTATTTGATTATTTGCGCATGTTGTAAGCTCTTAGCTGAACTGGGCTCTGCCCTTGGTTGCTAACCTGCTCGAGCCAGGACTGGACTCGGTCAGGTAGGTTGGAACCCTGGGTCACCGTTTCGGTATACTCGAGTATTACCATTAGAGGAATAAGGTGATGGCCAGACAAACCGAGGGAATTATTGGAGTTATAAGGTGAAACCGACCGAAATAGTTCCACGTGAACACCGTATCCTTTTAATGTGTGTTTATTTCTGTAAAATGATAAATGTCTCATTTTAATGTGCTAATAACCTTGAACCATATGTGCGTTATGCTTAATTTACTTGATTTATTAGAGCTGCTTGTGTGTTTTGGAATCTCACTGGGCTGTTTAGCTCATTCCACTCCTTTGTTTTCCTTAACAGGGCCCTCCTAGTATATTCTATCAACTGGGGTCTTAAACTCCTGTTTTTCAGTAGACACATGACAATACGCCCTATAAATAGGTGAGCTCCTAGCTCTTAGCTACAAGAAAGGACCGCTACCCCCCTCGCTTCGCTCTCCCCCTCGGGAGGAATAGTAGAAGGTCGGCCCTTCAAGACCGAGAGTGTTCACGAATAGTACTAAGTTATTTTTTTTGGAGATTTTAAGTTGTATTATAGCAAATGATTGTAGTACATATTCTTTTGGGTTGTATTTAAGCTTGAAGGTTAACTAATTTTAGGTATGAAATGTTTTGGAGTACTTTAAATGTATATTGAAAATATTTGAAGTATTTCCAGCTTTTGAATTATGGATTGTAGTGAGTCTCGGCCAGAGTTGGGCAGACAGTTCGCTGACCCCTCTGGTTCGCCTTTGGGGAAAGTGGGGCTGTCACAGGTTTTAATTAGGCATGTACTCTCTTCTATTCCAATTCATCTCTTATCTGTTGCGGTGTTACCAATCTCTGTTTTCAATGTTGCAGAAAAGGTCTATTCCAATTTTTTGTGGGGTTCTTCCGATAAGGTCTCTAAGTATCATTAGATTCGTTGGTCCGATTTATATTATCTAGTTGAGGAGGGAGGAGTTGTTTTTGAAATGTTAGGGATGTATATACTACATTTTCTTATAAGTTCTGGTGGAATTTTCAAACAAGCTCGTCTCTTTGGTCGACTTTTATGTGCTGAAAATATTGTAGTGAATTTATCCTTGTCAGGCAGACATTAACCCGTATGCTTCAGTAACTTGGCGACGCATGGTAAATGTTAGTCAACAAGTTGAGCTATCTATGTTGTGGATGCTACATGAAAGGGCGTGCAGTTTTGGTATGATAAATGGTTAGGCAATGGAGCTTTGTTCCTGAGACTTCCTATTGTTCTGAATCTCTCCTTTGTGGATTTCATATTTAATGGGAGTTGGGATGGTCAGTGGCTATCTCAAATATTGCCTCCAGAAATAGTTTCCTTTGTGGTGTAAATGCCGGTACCGGGAGGTGGGTGAGAAGACAAGGTTGTTTTGCCAATGAAGTCTGGAGAATTTACTTTATCAACTGCGTTTCAAGAGGTAAGACAGGCTTGCAATAGCTCTATTGTCTTCTCCCAACTTTGGCATTCTCGCATCCCATTAAAAGTCTCATTTTTCATGTTATGATTGTTGACACATAGTCTGCCTTTAGATGATATTCTAGGTGAAATGGGTTTTCATTTACCTTCCAAATGTTTTGTTGTTCGTGGAGGAGTCAGTTGATTATGTCTTTTGTATGGGACAAATTGCTTCAGAGGTCTGGAACTATTTTTATTGCATATGTGGTTTAGTTTCTTCAGCTTCCAATTTAAGGGCATGCTTGGTTCCTTGGTGGTTTTCCTCTACTTCATCTGACAAATGACGGTTTGTGTTTACAATTCCTCCGAGCATCATTTGTTGGAATATTTGGAAGGCAAGAAATAAAGTAGTTTTTGAAGGTATCAAGCCGCAAAGTCAAGATATTTGTCATGCAATTTTCTAGGATGTCAAAGTAGCTTTCGAGATTTAGTTTAAGCAGGAGATTGAAGTGCAGACTTTTCCTCAATTCTATGATGTAATTTCTCACTCACCGAGCTTATATGATTTCAAAATTTTGCATTGGAAAGTAGGCACAGTTGGAGAGATGACGCTTAATACTGATGGGTGTTCTAAGGGAAATCCTGGAGCGTGTGGTAGGTGTTGTGCTCAAGGATTCTAATGGACACTTGGTTGTAGCATTTTCCAGTCTACGCGCAGAAGCTCTGGTGGTTTTGCTAGGACTTAAACTATGCTTTGAAAAGGGGTTTGATCATGTTTTTGTGCAATCTAATTCTTTACTCTTGGTTGGTATTCTTCAACGGCTCTTTCACTATCCTTGGAATATTCGAAGAGAGGTGGAACAAATATGGCAAATGGTGTCGGATGCTTCTAGATTCTTGCATTGTTTAGATAGTTGCATAAGGTTGCAGATATATTGTCCAATGTGGGCGTTTCTCAACCCTAGGACCATGTTCGAGTCTATGATAGTTTGCACACATTACCTCTGTTAGCTTGAGGGGAAATCTGATTAAACAAATTAGGAGTGCCTTCCATTACGAGGATTAGGGTTGGCTAAGGCCATTGCTTGAAATAGGAGGGCATAGTCCCTTGGTTTGTCTTGTAATTTGGTGATCTATAAATAAATTCTGAAGTGACATCCGTCCCTGAGGTTAGCCAAAAAAAATAATCATGGCATACCAATGGTCTAACTGAAAAGAAAAAGTATTCTATGAATAAACTTTCATGAAAACAAGCAGGTCATCAATTCGGGGAAAGAAAAGGGACTGTCTTTAACAAAAAAAAGCACTTATATACATACATACACATATACATAAATATATATAGACACATACACACACACATATGTGTATATATATATATTTTTTGTCTCTATGTGTGTATGTCTACATGATAGGAGTGGTGAAGTTTCTTTGTTTGTTAAAAAATTATTTTTTTTCATGGTTAGTTTAGAAAATTTTGGATGTAAAATGCAATTACATTGTTCTATTTTTACCGATAATGCATGTGCAAGTTTTACATCAAAGATATGTTTAAATAGATACCATATCAACTTAGATAGAAATTGTATAGGGCCAAGACATGCATATCTCTCTAAAATCATTAATAGGAAGTTCTCAATATATTTATGAACCCCAACAAATGATGTTTTGCAAAACGTTAATTGTTTGACTCCCATATTTGTCTTATTCATAACCTATATTCGTGTACTTTGTCCAAAACTTGATATTTTTTTATTAGTAATTTTTGTGCTTCTTAGCCGTTTGAATACTAAAATGATGGGAAAGACAATCTTGGTGCTTCTTTTAGTCGTTTTAGTACTGAAAAGATATGAAACAATTGAAGGTTGTGACAATGGGCATTAGTTTTATCACCCTATACAGAAATAACATTTTTTTTCTAACTTAGATCAAGGGACATAAAAAATATGTTAGATAAAAATATGTGGACTAACATTTTTTTGAGTTTCTAATTGACTAAACAAAACCACTTGTGCCATATATTCAATGTATTTTGTCCAATCTAAATTAATCTTGTTGTTAGTCTCTTGAACTCAACTTCATAACATGAGTAACTCGAGAAACTATTAGTAGAATAAAAATAATAAACTTTTGAATGGCTATAAAGAAAATGCATATAATTGATGTACGTATCTTTGTATTCTAGTGGCAATGATGATTTCAAATAAATTTTGTAGAGTGCAACATCACGCTTGTATTAAGTTTTAGGAATAGCTCGTTTACTACACGAGGTCGTGTTTATGTTATCTAACCAATTAGTTTTTCTACTATCTTTTGTACTCTCTCTTTTACTGATGAAATATTTTGGTTTTTTATTTTTGGGCAAATTACATTTTAGCCCCTTGTGGTTTTCGCAAAAAATCACATAACCCCCCCTATGATTCAAAACGCTATACATAAACCCATGTGGTTTGGGTTGAACTGTCAAATAGACGGAAATCACCAATCGTAAGGATTCGTGGGCAAAATGTCCAAATTACCCTAATATAAATACAAAAAGGAAGCATATGAAGTCAGATTCTCCCTTGCTCAGGTCTTTGTCGTGAGAAAGAGAGGGTTATCGGCTTTTACCTTTAGAGTTTGGAGAGGGTTCGGTGACTGGTGGCCAGTGATAAGGGTGGTGGGGATCTTGGCTTGCGGAATTTGGCTGCTTTGGGGATTTCTTCATACAGCTCCTTTCCTTATTTTTGTATTATTTCGCTTTTATTTTTTATTCCCTCCTTTTGAGTTTTGTGAAGGGGTTTGTTATTTATGTGTAGCATGAAGAATTGTGTTGTGAAAAGAATCTGTCAGCCACCGGGGAGATATGGTAGGACGCAGCCGAAGGACTTAACAGCTTCTTCTTCTTCTTCTGTGTCTTCTATTTTTTTCAAATATTTTTTTCCCCTGTACAGAAATTGGGTTACTTTACTTAGCAGCTGTAGAGGAGGAGCACGCAGGAGGGGAAGGAGTCCTCTTTGTGTTGGAAGATCTATATATTTTCTGACTTCTGTTTCGTGCTTGTTGTTTATGGTGAATAAGGCAATCTAGCCCACACCCACGCAAATCTTCATGACTCCTAAGCTTTCTTCAATGAAATCAAAAGGAATCGGGAAGACTAAGAAGACTTGTAAATCGGTTCAGATTTAGTATTCCTAAATAAAGGACCTGCAATGGCAAAGACTATTTAAGCTCTGTCACTCCGTTAAATAGTTACTATGTTCGGAATCATAGCAGGAAAGACAAGCTTAAAACTCCTAGGCCAAAAGTGTATTTGCAGTAACTCGAGGAAAAAACCATTCACCTTTCGTTCCCATATGCATCGGCTTTTTCTAAATCGACATATCTAGCCCAAGAGATTCCTTTCTTTCGAAGTGGCATTGCCAAAAGTAGAATAAAAGGCTTTCAGGGGAGCTCCCCTTAGCCCAGTAGGGAAGATCACAACTCTTCTTTCTCCTCCATTGAATCTTCAAATCTCGACTATGGCTCCAAAGAAGAATCACACCACTCAAAACAAGAAGACCTACAAGGTTCTTCTTGCTCCCAAGGCTACTGTTGATGCTTACGTCAGTCCTATAACCTGTAGTCAGTCTAAGGCTCTTGCTGTGCAAGCCGTTCAACAAACCATTGAGGACGTTTCCATGACTAAGGCGACTAAATCAAAATTTGTAATCTCACTGGAAAGACTCAAAACAGACAAAAGTCTTGTTGCAGCAAGGCATTCTGCCAAGTCTTCAGATTCCTCAACTGGGGGCAAAGCTTCACTCTCACTCTTTGACGTTCTTTCGCAAAGTGACTCGACTCCAATAAAAAGCAAAAAATGGAATTACCTGGCTGAGCTTCCCCAGTTCAAATGGTTGACCCGGAACCAGAGGAGAGATTCTTGGTTCCTGGTCCGGGTTTGTTCTGATCCACAGGTAAGGGATAAGGAAGGCGAAAGCATGCAGTTCATCAAGTTCAGAATTTGAGATCTGTATTTCTACATCCTCTCTTTTGAAAGATTCGGTGCATCGCCAATTCCAATTCCATCGCCAATATAAACCACCATCCATGCGCAAGCCTTCCAAATCTGAACTATCAATACTTTCGGAAGCTAGAAAAAGATGAGGAGCACAGAGCTAGGCTTTATTGGGTGCGTTAAAGTGGTCAGGTTAATATCGGAATGTTTCCTACTGATACCAGTAGTACAAGCGCGTTTTGCCCACGAATCATAATGATAAGTGCTTTCCGTCTATTTGACAGTTCAACCCAAATCACAGGGGATTTATGTATAGCTTTTTGAATCATGGGGGGTTATGTGATTTTTGCGAAAATCACAGGGGACAAAAATATAATTTGCCCTTTATTTTTTTATTTAGTCGTACAAGTGCAACTAGAAATTGGTGATTGCTTTGAATCCCCTTCTGAACTGTGATTCAGGTGACCAAAATGAGAGACACGTCATGTGTCGTGTGCAAGTGAAAATTGTACAACTCTGATCAATATTGCTTTTGCTGCATTGTCTATAACGTAGAATAATCTAAGAATTAATTCTTCTATAAGTTTTGACATTTTTTAAAGTTGCATTATTGTGGTAACACCTCTTAATTTCCCTCTCCTAAAGGGTAAAAAAAAAAACGAGCACTACTCTAATTCTATTACTTGAATACAGGGTTTTGGATCTTGGAAGATGTGCTGCACTAGAGAGTAGTAGGGAGATTCAAATAGTTCAAAATTGCTTTGACTAGGTATGAGAAAGTGAAAGGACTAAATGATCTGAACTAGATTACACATCTAATTTGTACAATATTCATGTTTCCAACAAGATGTGATAGATTATATTATATGTTAGTCGAACTCTTCATTCACTGATTATTGCAAGTACAACGCATACATCCACAACTAGTTATCTGTACACAAATTCTGATCTCAATGCCGTAATAATGTTGTCTTAAGTTGGTCCGCTTCTTTTGACTTCAGCACTATAACAATTCCTTATTCTTTCCAAACTGCGGCAATTTAATTTTCACCGCTGATTTTAATTCTTGCCCCTAAATGTGAAAATTGCATGATTTGATAAGACATCTATTATTTCCGTGAAATTGCTTTTCAAATTGTCACAGATTCTTGCTTGATTGATCAAGGCTTATGAAAAGAAAAGCAAGTCGAGTGTCATGAGTAAAATCTTGGAAAAATTGCAGAAACCTCCCTGAGGTTTTTAACACTTGCACTCACCTCCTCTATGATTTGAGAAATAGCACTGATCTCCCTTGAACTCACTGATTCTTTACATATTCAGTCCAAGCGATTAAAATATTATTTTAGGGAGTGAACTAATAAATTTGTGCCAGATTTGTCTTTTGTGCTACATGCCAAGTAGTATTAGTAAATGAATGACAAAATACTACAAATCAATTAACAATTAATAAATTTTAAGGGGTGTAGTTTATGGGTAAATAGGCATTACCTATTCAAAGTATCAGCTCTTTATGAGCATTTTACTTTGAAACATTTGATTTATAACAAATACATCAATGTTTGTAAGTAAAATTCAAAAAGTATTACAGTATTATTCTTACAAAAAGGAAACCGGTAGGTTATATATTTAATATAAATTAAATATTTTTAAAAAAGAAATGGCCTATAAAGTATTAATTTTTTATGACTTTCCTCCATTACATGAACAAAGCATTGGCTCTTT
This sequence comes from Coffea eugenioides, assembly GCF_003713205.1. Classification (NCBI taxonomy): domain Eukaryota; kingdom Viridiplantae; phylum Streptophyta; class Magnoliopsida; order Gentianales; family Rubiaceae; genus Coffea; species Coffea eugenioides. The sequence continues at coordinate 13,515,034 of NC_040039.1, forward strand.
ATGGGTATTTTATTCTGAATCATTTAATTTATGTTAAATACATAAATGTTTGTAACTAAAATTGGAAAAATGTTACACTAATATTTTTACGAAAGAGAAACTAGTAGGTTTTGTACTTAACAAAAATTAAATATGTAAAAGTAAATACAAATTTAAATAGAGGTTTCAGATTTTGAGGCCATATCATGTGAATAGAGGTAAAATACAAATCTTTTTTTAAATTTAAATTGCCTGATAGAGGTATCAAATTTAAATTTGTATTTACTTTCACATATTTAATTTTTGTTAAATACAAAACCAACCAGTTTCCCTTTCGTAAAAATATTAGTGTAACACTTTTTCAATTTTAGTTACAAACATTTATGTATTTAATATAAATTAAATGATTTGGAATAAAATACCTATAAAGAGCCGATGCTTTATCCATGTAATGGAGGAAAGCCATAAAGAATTAATACTTTATGGGTCATTTCTTTTTTTAAAAATATTTAATTTATATTAAATAGATAACCTACCGGTTTCCTTTTTGTATGAATATTACTGTAACATTTTTTGAATTTTACTTACAAATATTGATGTATTTATTATAAATTAAATGTTTGAGAATAAAATGGCCATAAAGAGCTTGTACTTTGAATAAGTAATGCCTATTTGCCCATAAACTACACCCTTTAAAGTTTATTAATTCTTAATTGATTTGTAGTATTTTATCATTCCTTTACTAATACTACCTGGCATGTAGTACAAAGGGCAAATTTGGCACCAATTTCTCATTTCACTCCCTAAAATAATATTTTAATCGCTTGGACTGAATATGCAAAGAATCAGTAAGTTCAAGCGAGGTCAATGCTATTTCTCAAACTATAGGGGAGGTGAGTGCAAGTGTAGAAACCTCAGGGGAGGTTTCTGCAATTTTCCCTAAAATCTTATGTCCTTCCTCTCAGGAGTCTTGTCAGTCTGCATTTTTTATTGGGATAATTTCAGAAACCTCCCCTGAGGTTTCTGACAATTTCAGAAACCTCCCCTGAGGTTTCCACAATTACACTAACCTCCCTTGAGGTTTCTGATTTTGTAACAAAATCAGCCCATGACCACAAAAGTAAACATAAAAAAGTGTTTTTAGGAAAGAGAGGAAAATTTGTTCCCATAAATGCCCTTGAGGTAGGTGTACAAGTTATATTAATGAATTAATGAAAACTAATAAAAATCAGAAATAAATAAGAAAAAGTGAGGGGATGTTAGTGAAATAAGAAAAACGAGTGGCATTAACACCAGAAATCTGATCGAGATTCTCTTGCTTCCATTTGACATAGTCTGTGCGGCTGAATTTGGTGAATTCTAAATGGCTTGCTAATAATAATCTTTTGGCGACCAGGAAACTTGAACCTGGCATGGCTCAAAGCTGAGATGAGCATGGTGGCTGTTAGCATCCTTGCAGCATGCAAAGAGAGTCCCTGACCAATAGCAACACGAGCACATGTTCCTTATGGCTTCCCAAAAGCACCCCTCATACCATATTCAAGCCTATCCGCTCCAGCAAATTGAAAACATCTTGTTAATATGCAGGACATGGAAAGGATGAACTCTAACCCTCAAATAGAATGTGTCCTTCCCAGCATACTTAGTCACGTACTTGTTGCAAGCAATACAAACAGCCTCAAGTGCTTCACAGGAGACATTCTTCTTTTCCCAACTAACCAAGTGGACATAGAATGGGAAGTCATCAACTCCCTTCTTCTTCATGCGAACATCATAGATCTTGATCTTTGGATCTGGAACACCACGGCAGTAACTTGACTTTGGATAGGATTTGTTTTTTATTTTCAACATATTATGAACCAGCATTAAGAAGTGCAGAAACTAAGAAGTGAATTGAACAAGTTCATGAGCAGTGCAGAAACTAAGTTATTTGTCACACGCTGATGTTGCAACATTCAAATCCATTAAATGAAATAAGAACTAAAATAGTCATTTATAAAACCTTAACAGTAATAAGGTGCAAACCAAAACTGCAATCCAAGAGTAATATCATTACAGATTTCATAACCATACATTAAATAAATAGAAATGCAATCCAATACTATCCAAAACACCATCTGCCTTAAAGCAATTCAGGCAGAGGGTAAGGATTGCAAAACCATTGTTTAGTTATAGTTATAGTTTCACAAAACACCGTATACAAAAGCATGAGTAAGCAGTATATTAATGAACTATACTTCACAAAGCACCACTAAGCACAAAAGAAGAGAAATGTAAGCATAACAGTAGCAATTAGAAATGCAGGCTAAAACTACTGCTGGTGCCAATATTGGCAGAGTTCAGAGTTGCAGCTGCATTCATGCTAACAGATGTAGTAGCTTGAGCATCACCAGGGGCTTGAACAGGAGCTGTTGACAGATGATTAGTTGGTTGAGCAAGTTCTGGTGCAACTCTTCTGCGAGAACCTGTTGCAGCATTTGTCGAAGTAGCATTTGAAGGCCTTCCTCTCTGCAGTTGTTCAAAATAGAAGAGTTTGTGCCTTATTGAATACATATGTAGTAGCACTAGATTGGATTTCATAATAAAAGAGCCCATACCTTTCTCTTAGAGGCAATTGTACGTGTCCGTACATTAACTTGAACATTTATGGCAGCATTTCCAGTAGAAGGATTTGAATTGCTACCTATACTTGAATGCATAACAGGCACATTCCCATGTGCATGATCCTGTCATAATAAATTTACATGTTAAAGTAATATGATTAGGTAACACTAAGGACTAATTGCATAATTGAAACATGATTTATACCCAGAGAACAGATCCTTGCAGTCCTAAATTTGCAATTCCTCTGCCTGGTTTCCCTCTTCTAGTTGGCATCTGTCATGAAGTAAACAACATAAGCAGTTGATGAGTCAAGCAAGAACATTTAATTTGTACAAATATGTGTATGATGATACCTGTTGAGCATGAGTATTAGCCGGATTCTTTCTTTGCACAGGAGCTCTTTGACATGTTCTCATGTTGTGACAAAACTGACCACAATTTCCACACTTTAAGGTACTAGACCTTTTTGGCTGAGATGAAGGTCCTTCATCAGGTTCTTTTCTTCTGTTAACTCTTGGTCTACCAGGAGCTCTTCTCAAAGGAGGGGGCAACACAACCTTAGGGGTAACTTCATGCATAGGAGGCCACATCTTTTCATGAGGTATAGGGTGAATCATAGAAGCATATGCCTTCAGGTAAATGTCTTTGGAGAACCAATGATCACAGTAATCTTCCAACTTTTCCCTTTTGTAGATGATGTCAAGTGCAGCATGTTTGCAAGGAAGTCCAACTAATTGGAAGACACCCCAGTCACAGGTCCTCTGGTTTAAATTGACTATGAACGATATGTCCATATCACCAACCTCAAATGTATTATCACTTGCCATAGTCAGGGTACAATGCCTTGATGCTTGAGCAATTTTTTTGAGCTTTTCAGCAAATTTTGGGGTGATTCTGTTAGTTAATGTGCATCCCTTTTGGTATCTCTTATGCATTTTCTTCATGAACTTCCTTCTCAAACCTTCAACAAGGGTAAGTATGGGTTTGCCTCTGAGATCACCAACCCATGAATTAAGCGATTCAGTGAAATTATTTGTGACATGGTCACATTTAATTTCTTTTAGAAATGCATATCTACACCAGGCTTTCTTGGGAATTTTGTCCAAATATTTCCAAGCCTGTATGTTGATGTCTTTAATGGTTAACATTGCTTCATTGTGGCTTTTGTGATCAAAACTCTTTGCTGCCTTCCAAAAGAAACTATTAAGCAGCATGCCTGGAAATTGCTGCTTGAAGTTGCTGCAAATGTGCCTGCAACAATATCTGCCACTAGCATTTGGAAATATCTCCTCATAAGCAAGGTTGAGCCCCTAAAACAGCATAATTCATGAGTCAAAAAAGCTATTTCAGATCCTTTAACAAGTCCAAGCAAATAGTAGATTGTTCTGAGCATTACCTTTTGCCTATCACTCATAAAGGTTAAAGGTAAGTGGCTGTTGAATGGTCCAAAAAACTCCTCAAAAAAGTGAAAGAACCAGCTCCATGTTTCCTTGTTTTCACATTCGGCTACAGCAAATGCAATTGGAAATATACTATCATTGCCATCTAAGGCCACTGCTGTGAGCAAAACACCACCAAAAGGACCCTTCAAGTGACAGCCATCAAAGCCAATGAATGGCCTGCAACCTTCAAGAAAACCAGTTTTTTGTGCTCTAAAACTAACAAATATTCTTAAAAATCTGGGCTCTACAAGGAGATTTGGCCTATCATAATGTATTTTGCAAATGCTTTGTGGATTATATTGTCTTAGAAGTACAGCATACTTTGGTAATTTGCTATAAGAATCAATGAAATTTCCTTGAATCTCCTCTTCTGCTTTCTTTTTTGCTCTAAAAAGTTGCATGTAACTCGGTTTAAGACCATACTTTGTTATCATCTCTGCTTCTATGCCCTGGCTAGATATGTTAGGATGAGCTCTCATCAAAGGCACCAACTTATTTGCAATCCAATCTGATGTGGCTTCTACATTACTTTTATCCATCACACAAGTATGTTCAGGTTGGTAAGATTTAATCATAAAGGTAACAGAATCGGCCACCGGACTCGCATGAATTCTCCATTTGCAGCCATCTATACCACAAATAGCTATCACTCTAGTTTTCTCATTCTTCAGTCTTACTATTGGAAATCCCTTTTGAATGACATAATCCTTCAAAACTGCTCTAAAGGAGTCCACATTGGTGAATAATTGGCCCTTCTCAAACTCAATGTCCTCTCTTGGGTTGTACACCCACATTTTTTATCTCATCACTTCTCTCATAGGATCAAGTTCCTGATCAGATTCGGAATCAGGAACCACATCACAATCCTCATTTTCTTCAAAATCAGAAAAATTAGTGTCACTGAAGTCACTACTCTCCACTGAAACTCTGTCATCATCTATATCACCTTCATTATCACTATCAAGCATATGTTCCCATGACTCGCCAGAGCTAGAGTCCTCAAATTCATCATCAGAATTTTCAAGGTCAACAACCACCCTTTCATAAGTTTGTTCAATGCCTAAATTCTCTTGGGTGTTCTGAACATTGTTATGGTTTAAAGGTCCATCAGGCTTACTTGGAATAATTTCCATATCATACACATGCAAATTGATTACAATTCCAGATTGATGCATTTTAAACATCTCAACTACTGCATTGTCATCATTAGCATCACGCATTTCACATGTTCCAGGAATTTCATGCCTCATATGTATCATCATATTCGCATTTCCAGGCATTTCACTCAATGCTTTTTCAGCGACATCATATAGCAAGTTAATGTACAAGTAGCCATTAGGATCAACATTCGGAATCTTCACTTTCCTTCCCTTGTAATGCACAACTATGTCATAAGCACCATTATTCACCATCCTACATTATTAACATTAATAGATCAGCACTAACAGCCATTAACATGATTCTGTGATGATGAAATACTTTTACTCAATAAATGAAGAACAGGGCACAACTCAAAGATCTAAAACTATATTTGGCAGAATAGACAATTTATCTAACTTATTGCAGATTATCAAGCATTCAACAACCATGGTCAACATAACAGATGATGAACGTAACAGGTCACTACATGTACCAGTGATCACAACTTGTCTAACTACATCATCTATTCAGCTTATCAAGCATTGAACAACTATGATCAACATAACAAATGATGATTTTTGTCATGCTTTTGACTTTAACATCTAACTAAGTTCATGGTTTTGACATACTCCCTCTTTTCTCTTTCAAATTTACATGATGAACTCTGAAAATTTATATGTTCTGGAAGTAACAGGTCACATTCGATCATATTACATTAACAGATAACAGAGCTTGCATACCTTTTTTGTTGTTATTTTTGTGATTTACAGCATTCAAAATCTCAGAATTTTCCTTCCATACTCCCTCCTTTCTACTTCAAAATCATGAAATTAGAATACTATCATCACTGCCTCACCAGTTGAATGAAAATTGCAGGTTTGTTCAGCTTCTATCTTCACTGCATTTCTTCTTATTTTTCTTTCTTCTGCCCGATGCCTTCTTCACAATATGTAAAAGACTGATTTGTTGTCTTGTCCCTGATGTCAATCAGCAAAATGGCGCCATATTGGTGAACGAAATTGGCGCCAGTTGCTTATGCAATTTTTATTAGCAAGATTCCAACTGTTAAGTTGGTTAATGAAATTGAAAGTTCTAATTTGATCCTAATGACTTAATTATCAGATTTTAGTCCTATAATAACACAAAATGTCTTGGGTATAATAGTAATTTCGCATTATATGATGTCAGCAATTGGGTCCCAAGTTCTGCCAGGGGAGGTCAGTGTAATTGTGGAAACCTCAGGGGAGGTCAATGAAATTGTCAGAAACCTCAGGGGAGGTTTCTGAAATTATCCCTTTTTTATTTTCCTTGGTGGGCCACTTCCCCATAATTAAAATATGTATTAGAGCTACAAACAACAAAGTAACATGTAAATGACTTGGATCGCGCAAGAAAAGATCCGACACGCCTAAGAAGCAAGCGCAGAACACAAACTTGCAAATATTTACTAATTATAGCTGAGTTGATAAATTTTAGACCAATGACAGATGTCAGATCGGGTAAACAGTCATTGAATATAATGTATCACATCATCTAGGAAACTTCCCAACGAAGCAGAGGATGCTCCACCTTCATTGAGTGTCAACCTGCTCCTCTCTTTCATTTCCTTTACCTTCTTTCTGATTTCGTTCTCAGGATCCATCAGATGTTTAATTGCCTTTTCAATCACATCTGCAGCCACAATCTCAGTGCTTGGCTCGAGAAATTTTTTTTTGAAATCCATTTTGATCTCCACAGCCATCCCTAAGTCTTTCAGCATCTGGAAGGCATTCACCTGCTGCTCAGCATGAAGTGGCCATGTTGCCATTGGAACGCCATACCAAACGCTTTCCAGTGTTGAGTTCCAACCACAATGCGAGACAAAACCTCCCACAGCAGGATGGGACAAAACTGCAGCCTGTGGTGCCCATCCAATAACTATTCCGACCTCTGCAGTTCTCTGCAAGAACCCATCTGGCAAGACTTCTTCCGGGTTCTCGTACTCACCTGGAGACTCAAACTTTCCTTTAGGTGGGGGCCTTCTCAATGACCACAGGAATGGATATCCACTGCGCTCGAGTGCATGGGCAATTTCCTTCACTTGGTCACCATCAAAACAACCTTCACTGCCAAAGCAAAGGAAAACAACAGAACAGTCAGGCTGAAGATCAAGCCATTTCATAATTATCTCAGTTTCTTGATTTTGGCCATTGCTTCCCTTAAGATTCAATACAGGTCCTACTGCATACACTGGTGGGATGGTTTTATCATTGGATAAAGCCTGTATTGCATGGGATTCTAACTCAAGGAAAGTGTTAACTATGATTCCTTTGGTCTCCCTGTATCTTTTAGCCTGATTAAGGAACATGTTGCCTCCTTCCTTGTCGAACAGTCCAGATGGCAAAACTTTAACTGGAACAAGATTGATGTAAGTCGGGACAGCTAATTCAACTTTGGAATTCTCGAAATCAGTGACATCTTCTTTAAAATCATCTCTCAGACTTTGCAAATGGAATACAAGACCAAGCATTGCAGCACCAGAAGTATAAAATACATAGGAGGGAACCCCAAATTCGTTGGCTACATCAATCATGGAGGTGCAGAACATGTCTATGACGATTCCAGCGAGATCAAAGGAGGCCGAACTAGATATTTCAGCAAGGACATCCCTCACCCTGTTTTTATGATCTTCAATAAACTGATACAAAAACAAACTAGGAGATGCCGTTTGTGAAGCAGACTCATCTTTTTTGAGCTCAACAAACCTTATGCGAGAATCTGAAGCTTCTGCCTGCGAATCTGTGTTGCTAATCACCTTTGTTTCAAAGGGAAACTTCATGATCAGAACTGTGATCGATAAGTGTTCATTATGATCAATAAGAAGCTTTGCAAGCTCAACAGTTGATGCTAAGTGGCCCATCCCTGCTGAAGGAATGAAAACCAGCTCTGGTTTCTTCATTTCTCGCCTCTTTTCTGACTTGACTTCAGTAAATTATTTGATTGAAGATGGAAATCAAAACTATGTAAGAGGCTTTCCACTGTCCACCTAGCTTTTGATACAAGTGTGTGTTGAATATTTTATCCTTGTACTCCAAGGCTTGGGTTTTATACTTCTATCAATCCACAGAAGTCCAAGGGAAAACTATAATATTTTGACCTGGTAATAAGCAAGTGAAGTCATGGCTCACATCACCTGGAATCGAACTGCATGTGCAAGCTGAAATGATACCGTCAATTATCATCAACAACGAAAGGAAAGGTCAAAAAAATAAAAAGTAAAAATTGGTTGCCGTGTTTTGCTGGGTTTGACTAGATTTCATCAAAAACTTGCCACGTGTCTCTGTAGTGGGCTACACTTGCCCCACTATCCTTTAGTGGGCCAGGGCTAGTTGAAGCAGAACAGATCTTCTATTCTAACCCGTATCTCACTCTCTATTCCACTCCTTCTTATTGTATCAGTGTCCTTTAATAAATCAATCTTAAAACTCTTAGAGCCACATAGCCAACCAAATAACCAAGTGGAGAAACAGAATCTATATAATCAAAACCCATTAACATAAAAATCCTCCAAAAATCAGTATTAAAGAAGAGAAAAAAAATTTCCCAATATCATGACTAAAAAAAATAAAAATCCTAACATCCTTCCCTTCTTCTCTTTTTCTCTTCTTCATCTCTTATATCCATTGCAAAAACAGCCTCCTAAAATCAATTCAAAAAAACTAAACTATTAAATTTCGATGTGCAACTTAATGAATCACTTAGGGTCTGTTTGGTTGGAAGTAAAATGTTTTCCTTGGGAAAATATTTTCCGTGGAAGTAATTTTCCATAAAAATCATTTCCCTTTCATCATTTTCAGGTGTTTGGTTAGTTTATTGAAAATATTTTCTTACTTCATTTTTTTGGTATTTGTTTAACTTTTGAAATATTTTCACTTTTATCTCTATCTTTACTTTCTACACATTATAACTACATACTTCTTCCCATGCAAAATAGAAAATTTATCTCATTGTTTAACTTTAAAAAATCTTGGAGAAATGTATATATGAATAAAAAATATCTCCTTAAGCAATAAACAAATTGCTGGCCATTTAGTGTCAAATATCAATCACTTGCAATACTTATTGTGACATATATCTTGCACTCTCACTGCTGAAAGTTTTTCTAGAAAAGAATTGCCAGGATTCAGGACAGGGAGTTCTCGAGTGTTTACACTTACTACAAGATGTTTTCACATACTATGCAGTTTCGTTTATACGATGAGTGAAAATATTTTACCAGTTTTTGTGCAATTAGGAAAATATTTTCCTGGAAAACATTTTCACCCGAAACAAACGGACCCTTAGTCCTCTTGTTTTTCTTACAATTCTTGTTCAATCCCTCTAGGAATCATCAAAGATGGCAGTTTTCTTCTTGTTTTAGCCAGGGCTAATTGCCATTCAGGACATTCTCGATGCTTGTCACATTATCAGTTTGTTTATACGTTTTCCATTAATGGTCAATCTTCATTCTATTTTTTTTTGTTTCATTTTTTGCAGTTGTGAAGTTCGTCACTTTGTTGTGCATATTCAAAATTTGCCAGCGTTTGATCCATACTTTCATTTCTTGAGGTTTTCAATTTTGACCATGCTTTTTAATAGCTTTTTTTTTGGAGGAAATGCGTATGACTGATTTTGAGGATGCTATATAGTAAAACCAACTAAACTTAAATTGAGAAGGATTGGATGAATTGCATGGAATGTTTTGGCTTTTACTTAAAGCATTAACACGATCCACTTGAAGGTAAGAATAATTGTCATATCTTGACTCTTCAATCTTGTTATGCCTCACTTGTGGTAATAAGGGAGATTGTGAGGTGGGAACTCAACTGTGAGTTTCATGCATTGATAATGAAGGAAAGAACCGCCTCTAATGAAAGTGCTCTTTGTCTCGCATTGATATGTTGTGTACGCAATGCAAATTCTTTTTCCCTTCTTTGTATAATACCCAAGTTAATTGAAATAGGCTGTCCATTTAGAGAAAAAGGAATGAAACTTTTGTTTGATTACTACTTCTCATAACCTATTCTTCTTGTTGTGTGTGCAAAATGATTCTTTGCCTAATCAAAGTCTATTACTTTCTTCTTCTTCTTTCTTTTTGTTATCAATAAAAAACTATGACTCCGATGATGAGTAATGCTTTAGATCCTGATTAATGTTCACGGTTTGTAGTTTTTTGCTGAATATACCTCAAAGCTGCAATGATTTTGAATTCCTTTGTGGCTACGTATTGGACAACAAGCTTCGAAAATGGTTTACCTGAAAAATTGAAACAGAGGAGAGAAAGAGAGTTTAAAGATTGTATATGATGAATCATGCCCATTAAAAAAAAGTATATGATGAACCACAAATCTAATTTGCGGTTGTGCCATATATGATTATCTAATTTCTTTTGCTGAGCCTTGTTCCATGTCTTTTATGTATTAATTTGCAATGGAAATATTAATCATAGCATTATGAAGGGCTTTACTATGACATATTTAATTTTGATTTGCCAATTCACTATGGTATTTATTAGATGTCAATCCGATGTTGTTTGTGTTGATTGACAATCATTTTTGTGCTTACTTAACAGTTTTGTTTGGAAATTTTTATGCCCGTTGGAAGTTGGATGCATTAACTTACCGGTATTTTCTTTAATGTATGGAATCTCGTCTGATGATTACAGATTCGACAATGCTTAGCCACTCTTATGTGATACGTTTAGCTTCTTGGTAGGGATCACTATTAGTGTTTCATTCCCAGTTAATAGTCTTTGTATCTTTTGGTCTTGAAATTGACTGTGGATTGTTCTTTCGATATGTAAATTTGTTAACTTTCTACCATGAAAATGTTGAAGATCCCTGTTGCTACTTGAACGAAGGTCCTCAGATTTTGCCAGAAATGTAATCCCCTCCATCCGGAACAGCGCATACTTGTAATCTTAACCAAGTCACAACCAAAGAAGATAACTTCCAATGATGTTCAACGTTTTCCTTCCTCTGCTCCAGTTCCTTTTCACTCGGTTCCACTGCCAAGTCAGGTCTCCTAATCATATTAAGCATCCTGTCAGCCAATAACGAAGCAAGGATTTTTTTCTTGGGCAAATTTTTCCCAACAAAATTATTTTAATATGTTACGCTCAAAATAATTTTCATCTATTTAAATATATGACATCTAAAAACATCAAATATTAATTTTAATTATAAAGATAAGTCTATTTCATAAATATGCAGCATAGTTATAATGAAAATTAAGACAAGAAATAACCTTTTGATTAAATATCTTTTTTTTTTTGGCAAATCCAATGCACGGCTTTGGGATGCCAGCTCAAAATTTTATTCTATTAAAACCGTACAAGAGGGGATAAACCTAATCTCAGAAATACCAGATAATATATGAAAGGATGAAGAACCATTCATTTAACTTTCGATCTTCTGACCGACGGAAAAGCTAATTTGTCTAGTCGAGATTTGCCCCTAGCCATCTTTGGTAAATCCGCAAATCGATGTAAACACAAACCAAAGATTCAGAATTAGCATAACCTTGATTCGCCAAAATATCCGCAACCTTGTTTGCTTCACGTAAGCAATGTTGGATCAAGGCTACCCCATGAGAAATGTCAAGAATTTGCTCCACCTCACTACATATAGACCAGGGGCACTGACAAGTATGTTTTAAAATCTGAACCAAGACCGTGGAATCTGATTCAATAACAATCCGGTTACAACCTTTTTGCACACATAACTGCATCCCTAACAACAAGGCTTTAGCTTCAGCGCGTAAACTAGATCCGAAGCCAAAAAATCCAGAAAACGCAAAAATTAAGTTCCCCAAAGATTCCCAAAGAATTCCCCCTGCACCATTCGATCATGGGTTTTCCTTTCGAACAGCAATCAATATTAAATTCACACATTCTCAAGGGCGGAGCTTCCCAATGCATGAGCCTTGTTACATGTACATCAGCCCGCTTATCAGCCAAGTCGAAAAATTGAAGCCATGACTCCACTGTCTGAAATTCCCTAAACTTGACCCAGTACACATCCCGTATATCAATAAAAATGGGTCTGCAGACAGCACGGAAATCAACAAGAACACCTTGGAAAACTGCTGCATTCCTTGCTTTCCACAAATTCCAGCATACAAAGATAGGTAACAGGCGGAGTATAACTTCATTCTGGCAGTCTTTGCAGGTTTGTACCACCAACTGGCCAAACACACCCTTAGCAACCCTCCAGTATGATGAATTTGTTAGGGTATCAAACCAATTATTTGAAAAGGAAAAGACCAACAATTTAATAGAAAACAATATCTCGCATGAACAATGAGCAACGCACAAGAATTAACGTGGTTCGGCTTAATCACCAAGCCTACGTCCACGGAGAGAAAAACTTGTTCTTATTATGAGAGAAAAGCACCACAAGATTACAACTTGATTCCCAAACCCCAACTCTTGTATAACCCTCTCACCCACTAAGAACTCTCTCATTCCTTTCTTGTGTCTTTGTAGTATGCCAATCTACCTATTTATAGATAACATTACTTGGTCAAAAAATCAAATAACAATTGAAAACCAATACTAATTTCTAAACTCATATAGAGTAGGAAATAACATCTAATTCTAAACCAAATAGGACTTTACTTAACTACTACTTCAAGTAACTAAAACTAAGTAGGAAACTAGTTACTTTCCACACCAAATAAGGATCTTGACTAAAAGAAATTAAGCCAATTTCCTAACAAATCTCCACCTTGACGAATATTTCTTTTAGCAAACATAGCAAACCATCCAAAAAATTCCATTTGCCTTTTTCTACCGAATACCTTGGTGCCTAACTACACACCCGAATCAAGACGGTCTTGTTTTCCGCTGATTGAATCGGCAAATGAACGCGTGTAGCTAACCGAGTCCAACATCTAGTTGACTCGCGAGAAAGGCCTCAATTCACCCTCTCCTATAGTAGGACTTTTCCTCTCACCACCATTTGTAATTTGATAGCATTCCTGGATCCCCTTCCGCTCCCAATCCATTGAGGTATTCAAATGGTACAAATTTCCATACTTTTTCCCCATCAACAAGACCGTCTCGCCATGTGTGATTTTCAAGACTCCACCTGCAGCGGAAAAATGGTAGCCCTCGGAGTCTAGCTGGCTTAAAAAAATTAGATTCCTTCGTAACTTTGGGACATAAGCCACACTACCCAAAGAACGAATCTCTCCATTCAACATTTTGATTTTCACCACTCCAACACCTTTGACTTGACAAGTAGATCCATCACCCAAGGACATAAAACCTGTCTTCTTTCTTTGGAGAGTATCAAAATAGTCTAACATGGAGCAAACATGTGAAACACATCCAGAATCTAAAATCCAACCGTCACGAGAAGAAGTATTATTACCTTTGGAGATTGTGAGAATATCTCCACCCGATACATATCCAGCAACACCATCATAGTCATTCTCATCATTTTTCTTTTGATGAGGGCAATATTTTTTTATATGGCCAAACTCATGACTATCAAAACACTGGACTCCACCCTTTCTCTTGGTCTTTGAACCACCTGCCTTAGATTCACCACCAAATTGTTTTCCTCTTTTATTCTCACCTCGAGCAATTGACGCAACTTCTTGTATCACATCTTGTTTTGCCTTCCTTTGTTTTTCATGATCCAACAAAAAAGACTGCACATTCTCGAACTCTAAAGTATCCTTCCCATACAACAGGGTCGTCACAACACTTTCGTAAGAATCAGAGACTGAGGTAAGAAGTAAAAGGGCCTTATCTTCTTCCTCAATATCTACGCCAACCTTTTTGAATTGATCCAAAATTCCGTTGAACGTATTCATGTGATCCATGAGACTGCCACCCTCCACCATCTTTAATGCATAAAGTTGCCGCTTTAGATGCAACTTATTGGATAAGCTTTTAGCCAGATAAAGCTTTTCTAATTTTTTCTAGAGGTCTGCTGCAGAATCTTCCTTATCTATCACATTATTTATGATGTTGTCCACCACATAGAGCCAAATCTTGGTCGCACACCTTGCGTCCAACTCCTCAAACTCATCATCCTTCATGCTCTCTGGTTTCTTGTTCTTTCCATTCAACGCTTTTGCCAAACCTTGTTGAACTAGAACATCCTTCACTCTTCTTTGCCAAAGAGTGAAACTTGTAGTTCCATTAAACGGTTGAATTGGAAACTGTATAGTTCCAAACCCTATGGTATACACCACCCACTCAATTTCAAATAATTAACCAAAACCCTAACGGAGCTCTGATACCACTTGTTAGGGTATCAGGCCAATTATTTGAAAAGGAAAAAAGACCAACAATTTAATAAAAAATAATATCTCACATGAACAATGAGCAACGCACAAGAATTAACGTGGTTCGGCTTAATCACCAAGTCTACGTCCACGGAGAGAAAAACTTGTTCTTACTATGAGAGAAAAACACCACAAGATTACAACTTGATTCCCAAACCCCAACTCTTGTATAACCCTCTCACCCACTAAGAACTCTCTCACTCATTTCTTGTGTCTTTGTAGTATGCCAATCTACCTATTTATAGATAACATTACTTGGTCAAAAAATCAAATAACAATTGGAAACCAATACTAATTCCTAAACTCATATAGAGTAGGAAATAACATCTAATTTTAAACCAAATAGGACTTTACTTGACTACTACTTCGAGTAACTAAAATCTAAGTAGGAAACTAGTTACTTTCCACACCAAATAAAGATCTTGACCAAAAGAAATTAAGCCAATTTCCTAACAGAATTCCACATACAGACCCAAAAAAATTCCCAAACAGCCATAACCAAGTCCCCTTCCATCAACACATGCGATATAAATTCAGATTGAGACTTTGAACAACAAAAACACTTCAATGGTAAGTGCAGTTGGAACTTAGATAATACATCATCCATTGGCAACCATCCCTTCCATAAACTGTAACATAAAAAAGGACACCTTTAGAGAAACTTGCGAATGCCAGAATTGTTTTAGCATAAAAGATGAATGTTTCACCTCCCGTAACTCATGGTACGCTGATGACAAGGAGAATTTGCCAGAAGTAGAAGCAGTCCACACCATAACATCCGGCGAAGACTTACACGGAACTGGGATCGCCAAGACTTTATGAACAATATCAGCCGGAAGAACTTGATATAACAACCGTATATTCCATGCCCCGTTCACCATAAAACCCTGGAAAGATAAACTTTCTTGTACTCAACTCTAATATGTAAAGCACCTGAGCCAACCCAATTATCACACCAAAAATTGTAGCTTGGCTTTTAAATTTTCTAGAAAAAATAATAACTTAGCAAACCCCCTAGCATCCAACATCCATTTCCATATAGCAGAACACGTAGAAGAGATGCGAGCCTGACACGGGTGGAGTCCATGGCAATATTTGGCCTACAAAAATGAAGCCCACAAGGACACACCACACCTAAAGTTCCACCATAGCTTATAGGAAAATGCCCTGTAAATGTCGTGAAGGGCCCGAAACGCCACCCCACCTTTCTCTACCGGAAAACACAAGTGTCTCCATCTTATAATATCACAAACCACCCAAGTTGCACATTATGAGAAGATGCTCCAATATGTCATTTGTGTGTGTATATATAACTATGGAATATAAATATAACTATTTTCAATTAAAAAAAATAAAAGTTATGTTAACATACCTTGAAATTTCAACCATTTTTCTTAAAAGAAAATTGAGCTTTACATTCTTTCATAAAACTAAATTCATATATGATTGTATTAGCGCCAAATTTTCCAACAACTTCCTTTTCTATGCATTCAGTTAGGCAATCATTTAAGAAATTATTTTCTGTCTTGTTTCAGAATTTTGTCTTGTTTATCTTCAGAATTGAAAATACCTACTCTATAGTTCCAATTGATAGAAGAAGAGTGAGAACAAGTCTAATCAATTGGGCAAAGTTGTACATTTGTATATAGCCCAATAAAGTAATTATTTTTGTTTTAGCCCATTGATAATTATGACGTGGGTTTCTTTATTATATTATATCACATTGGGTCAATTTACTATGGATCATCAAATTATATGTTTACTTTTTGAAAGTTAAATAATTGGCATAATAAAAACTAATAACTTTTTTGAAGAAAAAATTAATTCAAAGGTGGCTAATTCATATAAATATGTATGTGTGTGTGAGTGTGTGTGTTTATGTATGTATGTATGTATGTATACTAGAGGTGGCAAATCAACCCACTTAACTAAATTTACCCATACCCGTCCATGAATAGATGGGTATGGGTATCTTAAATTTTTGTATATGGGTATTAATGGGTTACCCAATAATGAAACCTCAAACAACTATATACCAATCAGCCTGCACTTCTTTTCTATATTCTCGGTAGCATGGGTCTACCAATGGAAATATGAATATGTGCAGCAAACACAACTCCCACCATTATTAGTCCGACAAGGATATTCAAAATGGTGGTCAACATTCAACAAGGGTTTCATTCAACCAGCAAACATCCAGGCATGGTTTTAGAAGAATCCCCGCTCAATAAAACCTGGGGACAACCAAACAAGCCAGTTTTTGCAACAAAAGTCTATCTCAGCAGCAAAATTGGCATCAATCACTGACAAACAAGAGTATATCAAACAACTTAAGGATATACTCTTACAGCTAGATCAATCAAAAGAAGTTTCAAAAAAGAAAGAAGCCTCCAATCCTAAGATAAACCTGGGCGAATACGTAGGCCCAGACAATGAAGACGATTGTTATGGAATTTTCTCACAAATTCCATAAAGAAAGAAACCTAAACTGAAACACCGAAAGAACTGTAGCAATCCGGCAAGATATTGTGCAAACACGGTAACAAAAAACAAACGTTGCATTGGAGCGCGCACTGTAGCGGTACTGTAGCAAACACTGTAGCGGGTACTGTAGCACTACGGAAAAATTGCTATAAATACCCCTCAAACCCAACACATTCCACACACCATTCTTACACCAATTCTTCAAAGCTACTTCTCTCTCTAGCTTGAAGAATCCTTATGCTTTGAAAATGGATAAGGCTAGCTATTTTGTAGAAGAAAAAAGGGTTTTGAAACCCATAGGTTGGGGTTGTTTATTGGGCCTTGTATGGTAACTCAATGGCCCAAACTGTTTGTAAAAAGATCCAAGATTTCTTCCTTGGGGTTGATCTTCCGTCGGATTGGGAAACCAGTCAGCTTGTTGGTTCTGTTCACCAGTTGTTTCTTTCCAAGACTTAATCTTCTTGTATTGGGTTTCAAGAAGGCCTTTGAAGAAATCTTTATTGTGAACTTTGTTTCTGTCTGATTTCATCAGGAGTATGTATTGATATCTTCTGGAGCTTGGGAATAGTTTTGATGAATCCTCTTGGATGACTCCAGAATCATCATCAGATGTGATATTGAATAACATTGTTCCTGGCAGGATGTTCCCATCTTGTAGATCAGATTCATCCCTGTTGGTTGTGACTAGAATATTGTGGATAATATCTTTATCTTCAATGATGAGATGTTCCTCCCACCATCCTTTGAATTGCCCAATAAATCTTATGAATAGGACATGAACAATCAGTTGATTGCAGCCATGCAACATAACTGCGGATGTCATCCGTTGAGATGTCATAGGAAGATTGTATCTGAACATTTCATCTATGCTCCATTCATAGATGTCTTCCTTATTGTATGAGTGTTGAAGGATATTGAGTTTTATCTTGAAAATATCAGAATGAAACATTTGGAGGTGGTATAGACTTTGGTTGGGAGTATTATTATTTCTTAGATACTCCTTGTATTTGAGGTTGTTCCTTTAATTTGTTGAAGATCCATGTCTCCTCTGTTTGTCCCTTATGTTTACTGGATAACCATGTTTCTTCTGTATAAGACTCCACCTTGAGACTTGGGTACTCAATATTAAGTACCTCTATCTTATCAAGCTGCAACTGTTTATAAGTTATAAAAGAATATATAGATAATTTAGGAATTTCTTCCTGATTATTGTTTGAAGGAATTTCTTTTGAATTTCTTTGATAAATATGTTCATTATTTGAAGGGATATTAAAATCACGGAATAAGTTTGAAATAAATATTTGTAAAGAATTTTGAATTATATCTTTAGTTGACTGGGTTTCAACTAACTGGTTTTCTTGTTTAAAGGAAATAATCTTTGTTGGTGAATTTCTAATAACCATTGTTTTGGAAAAAGGTTGAGAGGGAATTTCAACAGTTTCTTGTTTAATAATTGATTTGAAGAAATCAATTTTTGTTTGAACATTTTTATCAGTTATAGGTTTGATACTAGGTTGATTCTTAGTTAAGACATTTATTGAGGAATATCCTATGTCTAAGGAATTTCTTATGTCTTTTCTAATATCAATAGTAGAATTAACAGAATTATCAATTGATTGTCCGGAAATCAAAAGTTTAGACGTTTCAACAGACTCTTGGTTTGGTAAATCTACTGGGTTTGATAGATCTTCGGGAGTATCTGGTAGATCTATATCTACTGGGTTTATATAGTTTGATTTTGATGGATCTATGACTTTTGGCTTAGTTTGAATTGGATTTACGGGATCTAAAGTAGAACCCTGAGGTTTTGACATAGAGGATGCAGGTTTTGAAATGTTTTGAACTGGATTTTTGAGTTCTGGAGCAGACTCTTTAGTTGTTTGAGACTCATACCAGTCAAAGAAATGAATATTTTGTTTTGTTTTTGTCAAAAATTCATAAAAGTTTTCTTGAATATTTTTTCGGGCTTCTCCCTTATATCTGTCAAAAAATTATTTTCTTTTAAAATGGTTGTGGTTTGCAAAGAATTCAGATTTAATGTGTTGTTCATTAATCTGGAATTCAGAAGGGTTGTTTTTAAGTTTTCTTTGAATAAGAATTGACTGCTCAATTTGAGCAATTCTAGTTTGAAGTTTATTCAAAGATCTATTGTTTGAAGAAGAACTAGAATTTATGAAATAAGCTTTAACTGGAGAAGTCATTAAAAATTAAAATAAGAAAATAAATAAAATAAACAAACACTTAAATGATTTTGAAGACTTATAATCCTCTTCCCTTTGGCACAGAATCCTTTGGGATCCATGGAGGATAAACCATTTTTCTTAATCAGATTATAAAGGATAGTGTGAAACCTACAAGAAAAGATCTAGCCTTTTGAGAAGAATTAACTATGCATGACGACCATATTTCCATCATATTAAAGATAGTAAAAATAAACCTACGAGAATAGATCTAAATCTTTTGAGAAAGATTAACTATACATGACGACCATATTTCCAAACAAAATCATAAGATTGATAGTAAAAACTCATTTTCCCTGGATCTGATCTTGTGACACTTCCCCGTCTTGGAGTACGTCCCAAGAACCTCAACGCCCCTACAGAGCCAAATCCCATGGTCTGACCTGGACCGGACGTTGGCACTTACTGGATCCATGCCATTCAATCAGATCCAAAGTCATGAAATCAGAACTATCAAAATTATAATAAGTTTGAATACATTAGATGGTAATCACGAAGTTAACCAGTCTCATCTAATAAGATCTAAACTTGTAGATCTACACTATCAGTAGCATAAATAAGAAAGATGGTAATCACGAAGTTAATAAATTTCATCAGGAAGATATAAACTTGTAGATCTACACTACCAACATCATAACAAGTAAAGAAAGATAGAAGATTCTTATAATCTATCCAGAAAAATACCTTTTCAATCTTTTTACCCTATTCATCCAGTTTGAGAAGTAGGTTTTTGGAAGAGAAGTTTTTGGGATGAATAGGGTAAAAAGATTAAATGGGTATTATTGGGTAACCCATCAAACCCAATTAACCAATTTAAAATTCTCTTCCCCTAAATCTCTTCTTTTTCCCCACCCATTTTTTTTTTCAAATTTTTCATTTTCTCATGATGTTAACTACTTTTGTTTCATTATTATTATTATTTGTTGGTTTTATTTTATTATTTTGTTTTCTCTTAGTTTGTTAACTTGCTCATTTTTCGGCATTACCAATTTATGATAAATTTGAGTCTCTTTTCTTATCTTTCTAAAATGAAATTTTAAATTTATATATGGAAAAAATGTTAGGGGTTAAAAATTTTTGGATTAAATTTTTATATTAACTTTTATAGTACTTAGTTCAAATTTTTATATTCTTATCATTCAATTATTAAATAATATGTAATTTTGTGAAATAGAGTATAAATGAAAAAAATTTGGTAATTAGGCTTATTGAACATTATAAGTAAATATTTAAAACTAATGATGGGTACAAAGAGCGGTATAAATTGATAACTTAGTTTGCAAAAATGAATTTAAATGAATTTACAAAAAATTAAAATAAATGGGTTATAAATGGGTAATTGGGTTACCCAATTCATTTTTTGACTTACCCATTTATACCCATCTAATTAAATGGGTATAAATGGGTTGACTCACTTATACCCATTACCCATTTTACCCAACCCAAACCCGCCCAAGTCACCCATTTTGACACCTCTAATGTATACACACAAACACACATAAACTCTCATAATATAAACTAAAATTATAAAAATTAGGGGAGGCCCAACTTTGTTTTACACATATTTACACACTGAATTAAAATTTTCAAAACTTAGGAGGGGCCATGGCTACCCTCAACCCTCCCTTGGCTCAATCAGTGCATTATTCAGCAAATCAATCCAGTATATCTACCCCTCCAACTGAAAATGCTAATGTGGACGGCACTATCCCTTTTAGAAAAGTACGAAAGAGAGGGGAATTAAAATGTTAACAATCCTTCTCCAAAATGTGCAGTCAGTGAAAAGGTGCAACGACAAGAATGCAATGGGAGCACCAATGAAAGTGATGGCAAGAATTTTGTAGGGAAGGAATAGCAGCATAGTAGTTTTGATTTGAAGGCAACTGGAAAATGGTGAGTTTTGAAGCATAACATAAAGAGCAGCAAAATTGAGACTTAGACTTTGCACACCTACAACAGGGAATGGGGAAGGGTGTTAATCTGTACTTAGGTTAACACCTCTACTTGCTGTTGCATATTTCTTGTTTATATTATGTCGATTTTCAAAGATTGTTTATTAGCTAAGGAGTTCATTAACTTAATTAACCGTAGTTCCATCTCATGGACAATATTCTAGCTTCTAAAGAGTTTTAGGGACCGAATGTATCTAAACAATTTTTACCTATTGAATAGCACTTTCAAGATTTTCCAGCGAAGTTGTACAGGTTATAAATATTGCCCT
The DNA here is from genome assembly GCF_003713205.1 of Coffea eugenioides. Lineage (NCBI taxonomy): Eukaryota > Viridiplantae > Streptophyta > Magnoliopsida > Gentianales > Rubiaceae > Coffea > Coffea eugenioides. The sequence continues at coordinate 13,536,462 of NC_040039.1, forward strand.
AGCTTCATAAATTGAAAAACTGATTTCAATTGAATGTTTGGAATTGGAATGATGAGGGGATAATACCCAAGCCCAACAAGAATATTTATCCTTTTTCTCCTTTGTAGTGGTTAATTTATAACTTGTATGACAAAAGATCGTCAAACTAGCTAGAATTTGTTTCATTGTCAATCCAAACACATGACAAAAGATTGTCAAACTAGCTCTTCATCAGAATAATCTCAATGTTGGAACATACGGAAAGCTCACATTTCTCTGTACGTGAAAAGAGAAAACAAAGTATGATGAGATGAAAGGTTCCAAATGTTAGCAGAAATTTAATCAAAAAGATTAATGTGAGCTGAAGTATAGCAAATCCATTGAAAAGCACAAAGTGATAATCTACCAAGTTCCACTAACAGGCATAACACTACGATCATAATCTCATTGTCCATTTCTTCAAAAGCATCAATCCATGACCACAATCTCACTGTTCATTTCTTCAAAAGCATCAATCCATGACCACATTCTCATTGTCCATTTCGTCAAAATCATCTTCATTCATCCTTTTTTTTTGAGCAAAGTGTAAAATTTCTATTAACATCCGCAATGAGTTTATACAAGAGAGTTCCTCAAGTACATATGTGCATCTCAATGGCTATCCCTAACAAGGTCTATACACAGCTAACACAAGCATCATGAATTCCCTACTCAACTAGTAAGCTCCAATTCTCCTGATTCCTTGGTACTTTCCCCTATGAAGTCACCACATACTGAACACTAGTAACAAATAGTTTCCAGAATCCCCACAACATTTTCCTTAGTGAGTGAAATCTCCAAGCATTCCTTGCCTGCCATGCAATGTCTCTTACTTGAATGACATGTTCGTTTGCTTGAAATACTTGTTCTTGTTACTCTTGAACTGTTAATATTGGGACGAGGATGTACTTTATCATACTCTCTCCTTTGTGACTTAATATTGATATGAGATGAATTGCTTTGCTTGTACTTGACTTGTTGGTCGATTGGATGGTTATTCCGTCGACTTTCTTGAGTGCTAGGGGCCCCAACCCCATTGGCTAGTTCGTTGGGTCGAGCCGACAAGGGTTTGGTCAGCACGATTGATGAACCATGGGTCTTGTCACTTGTCACATGAACTTGAACTTGTACTTGAACTCTTGAACTTGAACTAGTATACTCGAGTATTACCCTTCTTAAATTTTGATGTGTGGGTCCGGTAGGGAGTTGAACGGTGGTTGGAGAATGACATGAAGTGGTGAAATACTTGTTAGTATTTTGGGAAAAATGTTGACGAAGTGTCAACGGAATTTTGATCAAGCTACTTGAATATGCTCTTGAGAGCCCCATATCCTTTTATATGGCAATGTAAATTCTTAATTGTCAGGTATCCGATGTGTACTTGCATTGTGGTTGTGAACTATGGTTATGTGGCGTGAATATGATATTATTGTTGCATGACTTTCTTGGAACCTCACGGGGCGAAAACTTACCGTTTAGATTTGTTTTCCTTACAGGGAGCGAGCACCTGGGCGAGTGAATAGGAAGGGCTAGGTCCTGTCGGAATCTTTTGCTGTAGCTTAGTTGCACCAACTTTCAGTTTTGTTTTCATAAGTTGGGAACTCAACTTTTGTAAGTTGAGCTAATAGCATTTTTAAGATCGAATCGATCACAATCTGTTGTATATAGCCAGGGATCTTTTGTATAGACTATGTAAATGTGACTTTTATTTTGAAAGGACTTGTTATTTAGTTAATGCTTGAGTCCTGACAAGAGTTGGGCAGGTGACCCGCCAAACCCTTTGGTTCGCCTTAGGGAGAGGTGGAGTCGTCATAGTTGGTATTAGAGTCTAGGTTAGAAATGGCTTGGGCGAAATAGAAATTTGATTCCAAAGAACTTAGTGTGATGTGTTAGAGTGTCATTGAGTATAATTAACCTCGCCTAAGTTGTAAACCGTGTTTATTTTTTTAGGTCATGGAAGGAAGCAATGGAGAGGGTGCAAGTGAGCCGTCTCGAAGGCGCTTTCGAGTTATTGATTATGAGGAAAGGCCAAGAGGACCGATCCGGCGTTGGAGTACCACTAGTTAGACTAGACTATGTAGTCGTTGCCAAAGTTACTCCTTTGCCGACCATGTGGTCTTGGCGGTACTAGATGAGAGGAGAAGGCTTAGACTTGGCCGTGATAGGGACCAAACTGAGATGGTGAGGATGAGCGGCCGATAGGATGCAGGCCGATAGGATTTGGGAGCTCCAGGAGGACATATCGATGGAGCAGGAAAGGACGAATACTCTTAGAGAGCAGCTACAGGTGGTTAATGACCGCCTCACTAGGGTGGTCTGCGAGATTAGAGATCGATCTTGAGGTATCATTGACGAGTGTGAAACGCTAATCCAGGGAGTGATTGGCGCTAACGCACTTGTGGAGGTTTAGGGCGACGGAGTCCCTACAGAGGGAGATGCACCTAGTTCTACCCATGAGAGAGAATCCGTTAGCTCAGTTGGAAACTAGGTTAGAGCCCCTATGAGTCTTCTTTTGACCCCATGTGATGGGTAGTTAGAAAAGCTCCTAGTTGGATATTTTTGTACTTTTGGCATAGTTTTTGTACATTGTGCTTTTGTTATGACCCCGCTACTATTAAAGGGGATTGCTTTTGCTTGTATCTGACCGCTACTGTGTGACATGTATGATAAAGTTGTGTTAAATATACCTGACCTTTTGGCTTGTTTATATTCTTACTTTTACTCATGCATCTATGAAATTTTAACCTTTGCATTTACATTTCGACCCTAGACTTGTTAATAACCGATGGAGGGTAGGTGTAGTGGACGAGGACGAGGCCGTGGGCGTGGGCATGGACCTAGGCAATCCCAAGAACAAGGGAGTGATCGAGAACCCATAGGTAATCAAAATCAGGGACCAAGGGCTGAAGTGGGAGACCAAGTGGCTACAGCCATTAATCGTATGACTGACTTGCTAGCTCAGTTGGTGGATCGTCAGGACCAAAATCCTCTTAATCAACCTAGAAACTCTGAAAATCCTGCAGAAATGGAAGATAGAGCCTTAGAATGATTTCAAAAATATTCTTACCCTAAATTCTTGGGTGGACCTGATCCTAAAGCTGCCAAAAATTGGCTTGCTAAGTGATCGATATTTTCACGATTTTAAACTATCCAGAAGAGAGGCAAGTAAACTTTGCCACCTTTCAGTTTGAGGAAGCTGCTCGAGCTTGGTAGAATGTTATATGAGTTAGTTGGGAACGGGAACAAACTCCTAGGACTTGGGTAAACTTTACTCTGGAATTTAATGAAAAATTTCTCCAACCCTTGATCCAACAGAAAAGAGAGGTTGAGTTTATAAAGCTTCGTCAAGGATCTCAAAGTGTAGCCGAGTATGAGACCCAATTTACTAAGTTGTCGAAATTTGCTCCTGAACTAGTAGTAACGGAGCAGAGGAGAATAAGGCATTTCGTGCAAGGCCTTAACATGGAAATTCAAGAGGCCTTAGTAGCTGCTCAAATAACTACCTTTAGGGAAGTACTTGAGAAAGTTCAGCGGGTTGAACTTGCAAGGTCTCAAGTAAAGGCCTTTCATGCCCGAAAGAGAGGTCCACCAAGTACTAATTTAGGGCAAGGTGATAGGAGTGCACCTTCGCCCAAGGCGGGAAGAGGGGCAGGAGGAGCGAGAGTTCCAGGGGCGCCAAAAACATCCCTGTCTAGGGGAGCCTAAAGTGGGCAAGAACAACCGAGAACCACCCCATTCGGAGAGCAAGTGTCGGCTCCTTGTGTAACTTGTGGTAAGCTTAACCACACTGAGGAGGAGTGTTGGAGAAAGGGACAGAAATGTTTGCAGTGTAGAAGTACAGAGCACAGGATTTGGCAGTTGTCCGAATGTGCATCAAGAAGGGAGTAACACCCAGCGGACGGATAGGGTGAACCCTAGGCAATCAACTACAGGAAGGAGCAGGCCGAGAGTGCCAGCCAGGGTATATGCGATCGACCAATATCAAGTTCCGGATTTGTCTGAAGTTGTCGAAGGTACGATTCCTATTTTCCATCGCCTGACTAAGATCTTGATAGATCCCGGTTCAACTCATTCTTTTGTGACCCCTACTTTCATGTATAGAATTAATGTTAAACCTAAGCAATTACCTTATGACCTGGGATCTAGAACCCCTACAGGTGATCAACGTATAATTACTAACACCATTTATAAGAATTGAGAGATTTGTGTTGGAGAGCGCAAATTGTGGGTAGATTTGATAAGTTTGGGTATCAAAGGGTAAGACGTTATATTAGGAATGGATTGGTTAGATCGATATCATGCTCGACTGGACTATAGGATGAAAGTAATGGAATTTTATATACCTGGAGAGGCCACCCTAAGGCTAGACGTAAGGGATATTTTAGCCTCATCTGCTCTTATCTCGGGAATTCGGGTTAGAAAATTGTTAAGTAACAGAGTCCAAGGATACCTAGCTTTTCTCATTAATACCCCAGGGGATAAGTTGGAGGTCAAAGATATGTCGGTAGTAAGAGAATACTCGGATGTTTTGCCTAATGAGCTAGTATCACTACCACCAGAGAGAGAGGTGGAATTTAAGATTGATTTAATGCCCGAAACAACACCCATTTCAAAAACTCCCTATATAATGGCACCTGCCGAGTTGAAGGAATTAAAAGTACAATTGCAAGATTTGTTAGAACGAGAATTTATTCGAGAAAGTGAATTTCCGTGGGGAGCTCCAATTCTATTTGTTAAGAAAAAAGATGGGAGTTTGAGGTCGTGCATAGACTATGGGGGTTGAATAATGTTACAATAAAAAAAAAAGTACCTGTTTGTCGCGCCCCACTTTTCGAATGAATTGGGTATGGTGTGTGGTGTGTAATGTGTGAACGTGTGCAAAGTGAAAAGTAAAAGGCCATGGGACTTAGAATGCGACGATTTGGCCAAGTGAAGTTCAAAAGGGTTTTTTGTATCAAAAAATGGAGTCGCCACTTGGTATAGAGTTAGGGTGTACCAAGTCACCCAAAAATGATTTTGTTTTTGAATAAAAAAGTAAATAAACCCTTTTTGAAAACTTTTGGGTCTGCGTAACCAAAAGAGGGATCGGGGGTCACATTTGACGAAGGGGAAGGCAAGGATAAAAAATTCAAGGCACCCCTTCGACCTAGCCAAGGCTAGTTGCGTGACTTAAACCAATTTTTCCTAATTTTTCTACCCAAGGTATGTATCGCATATTGGATATGTCTATATGAATGCAAAACCCTAGACCTAGGGGTATTGGGGGAAATTTCTCTTCAAAGGTTGAGTGGTGCCAATCACATTAATTGTGAAGCCCAATAATGACCCTTTTGGAGAGGTCACACCTAAACCTAAATGACGTGAAAAATGAGTGGAATGCATGCCATGTGAAAGTGTGAGTTTGTGTGAAGTGAGAAAAATGATAAAAGTAATAAGATATAAGTGAAGGTGTGCGAATGTAGATGAAAGTACTCGTGTGCGAGTGAAGATAAAAATGTTCATGTGCAAGTGAAGATAAAAAAGTGTTCGTGTGCAAGTGAAAGTGATAAAAGGGTGCATGTGTGCAAATGAGACAAAAGTGAAAGTGTAATGATAGAGTGGATTGAGAGTGCATGAGCCTAGGGAATTCATGCATATTGGGTACGGGGAGACCTAAATCGTGACTCAATTTGCCCTTTGATAGAGGGAATACAAGCGTGCTAAGGCTTAGAAAAAGCCACACTCGTCTATATCCCATATTTAAGGGGACTCTTCAGGCAAATGAACCCTATGACTAGTATGAAGTGCAAAAATCCTAAAATGGAGGGAAAAGGGGTTCGAGGGGCATGCAAAATGATAAAACTAAGAAAAATGCATGAAATGTAGTGAACATGCAAACATATACTAACGAGGGGAAATCCCTAAGGGTCTAGCGTTGGACTAGCCCATTCTATGAATTCCGACTAGCGTTGGACTAGCGGAAACGTACATTCATTCATCACATTCATTCAGGCTATAAAAAGCGAGTAGACATGCCAAACACTTATAAACACATAGCACGTAACACTTAACATGCTCGACTAGATGCAAAACCTAATAAAGCAAGTAACACGTAACACAAAGGCATGCAACCAAACTAATGAACTTATTACATTCACTAACTAAAACAAAAGGGGAAGGGGAAAATGGACCAAATCGCTCGCCAAAGCCCTATCTATTACAAGCCAAGAGGTGTACACATACCCCATAAATGAAAGGAATTAAAGGAATTAAAGAAATGTAAAGAAAGCAAGGTAGACATGCAATTCGCTTAGCACATTGGATCATATAGGGAGATACACAAAAAAGATAAAAGAAAGTATACCGTCCCCTTTTGTGGCGCTAATAAGTTGGAAAAGGTTCTAAATTGGAGCTACAACCACTAAACAAAGGATCAATGCACCAATTTAATAGTAAATCAAACAACACAAATTCTTCAAAAACAAAAATTAAAGAACCACTGATAACTATGAAATTGAACCATTAGATCCCTTTAGATAATCAAACAAGTCCATATTCATCAAATGAAATTCCAAGTTAAAAGGGAAAGGAAACTCGAAGGACCCAATTGATTAATCTTTTCAATTGCTTAGGCCATGGTAGAATAAGAAGGGACTTGAGGGGTTAAAGAGCTATTATAAGAACTCTTTTCATGCAAAAACATGCAACCTACGAAGGAAACTTGTTTCTTTGGTATATAGAAGTCCTCCAAAACACACACTAAACCCCTCGGAATACAGATTTTCCATCAACAAGGGTGTCAAAAGAAAAAATGAAGAACCTTAACACCTCCTTAGGACCTTTTGAGAAGAAAATAGATGAAATAACATCAATAAAAAGTAGACTGCAATAGGTCCCTATTAAAATCAAGTTTGACCAATTCGCTACTGTGAGTCAAGTATCTTTCTCCACTACACTCAAAGGAAGCAGGTAATAACAGCAAAAACAAGAGACAAGGTGCAGCAAACATTTTTTCGGCAATTTACAAAATCCAGCTTTCAAACACAATCAAATCCAAACACGAGGCTTTAAACTAGGCGGCAAGCCATCATCCAAACAAATAGAAAGAAAAACTGAGCAAAATCCAGTGCAAACACAAATAAAGTACATTCAGCAAGTTGAAAAATCTGGAACATATAAAACTGATTTGGCAAGTTGAAATGCATTTTCCAGCAAGTGCTTGGGCATGAATCCGAATACTTTTTTTTGTTGACCCAAAGACATGAACTCAACACTAAACTTTCCACTTCTTCCCTTCCACACAGAATTAAGCATACAAGCTCAGAAAACAACCATGGAAAGAAACAGTAAGAAAAAAAATGCAGCAATTTTATTTTGCGTGCAAACACTCCAACAAGCTCTATCAATATGTCATTTACAGACCAAATGCAAGGAATTTGCCCTCCATTACCATCGAATGTCCCCAAACATGAAATTTCTTATAGACGCAAGCAAAGCCAATGAACAAAACAGGAGCAATGAAGCGCAGCTTTTCTTATTTCAGACAAGACTTCCGGATATCATCTTAATAGTAATCGCATGCATGACCCTCTTAAAATATTCTAGAGTGAAATCAACAAGTGTGGAATATTTTACAGCTTGTCAAACTTTAAATGGAACAATTTGGAATCCCAAAATTCCTAAAGAAAACTGGAAAAATCTTTTCTTCTTCACTCGGCTATACTGGAAAAATTTCAGCAGTTTCATTTAACTATTTCCAGTTCAATCTCCCAACATATCAAGAATTTCACATCTATATAGCTTACAAGACTTAAGACACACATATTTCAGGCATTTCTAAACATCATTTCCAAAGAAAATTTCCAAAAACAAGCTGCAATTCCAGCTTTACTCCCTCGGCACAACAGAAATTTTTTCAGCACTTAGTTGGTCATAATCCAGTTTTTTTTCGGCCAAAGCCCTGTATTTGGCACTCAAATCCAGCATGCAACTCCTTAACTAATTAATTAACGTTTCTAGTTCAAAAATCAGATTCGGACAACAGCCACATTCATCCGAAAAAAACCAGAACTTCTGTTTGCTACCTTCGGATGAGCTTGCATCCGGCCAGATTGTTTTTCATTCTTATTTTTCTAGCATAACCGAACCAAGGGGCTGCATGCAGAGCTTAATTACCTTGTTCTTAATTAGTTAAACGCATGTATCAGCTCAAACTACTACAAAGAGACAGAATTAAATCTGCATTTTCCAAATCACTCCCACGGCAAATTCCAATTTCTTCCTAATCAGATTTTCTCATGCTTTGGTTTCATCATCCGAGACACAAACACTTCATGCATGACCATAATTCACTGCATCTACCACTAGTGAGCTAATCTAAAACCAGAATCTACCTCAGCTGGAAGCTTAGTTCGCGCGTCAAGATGCTGCGATTTGTTCTTCCCCCTCGGCTCGCTGATGGGCTTGGGATTTGGTTGATTTGCTTGGCTGTTGCAGGCGGTGGAGTTGATGAAGAAAGTGATGGCTCTCGGTCCCCTTCACCAGCTCGCAGGTGAGACGAAGAAAACAACAAGTCTCTCTCTCTTTCCCTCAAGCTTACGGACAGGGACAGAAACGGAAGGCTCGGTTCTCTCTTTCTTTTTGCTCTCGGTTCGTGGTCGAGGAGAAAATGGTAGTAGGGTGTTGTGATGGAGGGGAGCTAGTGTAATGAAAATGAATATTGTGGAGATGAGCCGGTAGTTTATAAGATGTGGTGCTGCAGTGGAGAAATGGATCCAGCGAGGATGAAGTGTTGAGATTGAAGCTTGCACGGTTATCTCCTCTCTCACGCACTCTCGGACAGAACAGGGAAGTTGCAGCTCACCACTCGCATGGCTCTCTCTCTGGTTCCCCTTGTCGATGATACCAAGGCAGGGAAATGTTGTTGTGAGCTGAGGTAGTGGAATGGAAAATGAGTGGCCCCAGTTAAGAGCTCAGCTCACACGATGGTTTGCTGCAACATTTTCCTCTCGGCTGGCTATGGAAGTAAAGTATGGCTGGCTGAGTTTGGTTTGCGTAGGCTAGCTGTGAAGTTGGTGGGTGTGGTTGAGCTCAGCTGGTGGAGGTCTTGGAAGTGCAGAGTGGTGTCCGATTCTCTCCCCTCAGCTCACGGACAGAACAGAAACGAAGAGCTCGCAGTTACCTTTCCTTCCTCTCGGCTGTAAGTGCAGCTCTCACTCACTTGCTCTCGGATTGTGGCAGACAAATAAAACCGAAGTGCTCTCTTCTGCTGTAGTGAGTTGGGAGTAGTGTGCATTAGTGGATGATGGAACCGGCAATAAGGATGGAAGGTGCTGGAATATGAAGTGGAAAAATGGATTCGGCCGAAATGGAATTGTGATTTTTTCCTTTTTTGATTTTGATTTTTTTTTCCTTCTTGAAATTAATTGAATAAAACTGATAATAAAAATAGATAACAAACAACAAAAACAACAAAAAAAAAGTAATTTAATTAACATTGGGTAGAAACTAAATAAACTAGAATCAACAAAACACAATTTTCCATTTTTCATCAATTTTCATCATTTTCCTTTTTTTTCTTTTCCTCAACTTAATAATTTAACAAAAATAATAGTAAAACTAAATAAAAACAACAATTTTAACTACAAACACATCAAAGTAATCAAACTAAAATAACAAAATTACCATTTTCGATTTTTCTTTCATTTTCATCATTTTTCATCATTTTTCCTTTTTTTTTTCACAAATTTTACGTTAAACTTAAAACTAAAACTAAAACTAAAACGTGAACAAAATTAATATGACAAATAATTAGCAAATAAAAGACAAATAAAAAGATAACAACTAAAATGCAGACAATCTAAAACAAAATTATGAATTAGATGCAACATACAAATTATTTAAAAATTTGGTGTCTACAGTTTGCCCCTCTTTGTTTGAGTTTTGAAAAAACTTGAGACAAAGAAGTAGACACCAAATACTTACCTGTGGTATTTGGCTGCAATGGACGCTTCTGAAATGAGGATCGACTTTTTTAACACAATTTTTTTCCTTTTTTTTTTTTTTGAAATGGGATTGACCCAAACAGGAAATTAAAACGGGACTGACCCGAGCAGAAATTTAAAATTGGGACTGACTAGAGAAGGAAATTCAAATCATGGGACTGGCCCGAACAAGCTTTAATCGCGGGACTGACTGAGCTTTGAATCGTGGGACTGACCCGAATGTTTTGATCGAGGGACTTTTTTGAGGGACTGACCCGAAAATGCTTTTGATCGGGACTGACCCGAATGCTTTTGATCGGGACTGACCCGGAAATGCTTTTGAGGGACTGACCGAAAATGGAACTGACCCGAAATGCTTTTGCTGACCCGAAAATGCTTTTGATCTGACTGTGACCCGAAAATCGTGACCCGGAAATGTTTGATCTGACCCGAAAGATCTGACCCGAAAATGGATCTTTTGATCGATTGACGATCGAGGGACCGAAAATGCTTTTGATCGAGGGACTGACCCGAAAATGTTTTTGATCGAGGGACTGACCCGAAAATGCTTTTGATCGAGGGACTGACCCGAAAATGCTTTTGATCGAGGGACTGACCCGAAAATGCTTTTGATCGAGGGACTGACCCGAAAATGCTTTTGATCGAGGACTGACCGAAAATGCTTTTTGATCGAGGGACTGACCCGAAAATGTTTTTGATCGAGGGACTGACCCGAAAATGTTTTTGATCGAGGGACTGACCCGAAAATGTTTTTGATCGAGGGACTGACCCGAAAATGCTTTTGATCGAGGGACTGACCCGAAAATGCTTTTGATCGAGGGACTGACCCGAAAATGTTTTTGATCATCGGTCAGTGGGATTAAACCCGATCCTGCCGTGACGAAATTTGATTCGATTTTGGTTTTTGATTGATGATTTTTGCTTCTTTTTGACTTTTGAAAATCTTTCCAAAAAAATAATTTGCCCCAGTATGATGAATTTTTTGCAATGTGAGTCCAGAGTTGATTCTGTATTGCCATGCCGTTGCATTTTTTGATGAAATTTGCTTGCGACATTTTCAATCTGCCTTTGTTCATTAGGACTCTTTCCGACACCGATTTCAGTGCAAGGTGTGATTGTTTTCATCCATGCATGAAATTTCCTGCAAAAGAGAAAAAATAAAGGAATTGCCACCATTATTTGATCCGTTTGTCCTTGAGAATCGTGTAAACATGAGTCTTTGGACGCCTTCGTCAAAGTTGACCGTGGCATCTGACTTGGTTGGATTTGTCATTTCTAAACGTCTCTGATTTTTCCCGACTAACCAAGCGTGCATTTTGCCATATTGTGAAGCTTGCGTAACTGACCTTGCTGAATTTCAACCATTTTCGCAAGATGACTGAACCCAAGTATGCTTTGAATAAACCATGAGGTTATCATTCACCAAAATTCGATGATTAAAAAGTAATTTCACCTATCATGCAGAAATGAATATGTGAAAGAACGCAAACACAAACCATTTGTGCTTAAAGCCTACAAAAATGCCATGAATACAAGCAATTGAGAAAAAATGAGCTTCCTAAGAATGAATTTGCTGAAGAAATATTTTTACAAAACGACACAGTTTTGGCCAACGGATGTCATATTCGAGTCCCTGGATATCTTTGCTCTGGAATTCAATGTTGCCAGAGGTTTGACAAAAATGAGAAAAATCCGAATGAACCAGGTCACCAGTTGTTCCTCCTCGTGCTCGTCTGTTTGAAAAAAAACGCCTTGGCGCCCTTTCGGGTTTTCACCAAAGCTACCCCCAATCTTTTCTGCTTTTGTTTGTTTTTTTGTTTTTGTTGTTGTTGTTTTTTTCTTTCTTTGTTCTTTTCTTTTTTTTTCTTCTTCTTTTTTTTTCTTTTTCTTTTCCCTCTTCTTTTCTTCTTTTGAGGTGACCTTTCGGGTTTTCACCTAAAGACGCAAATGAAAGAGCTCAACCATGATCGACTCAGGAGTATGAGTTGAAGATTTCTGGCATCAGTAAAATGCACTTCCCTTAGAAGTTTAGGTGAAGGCATTATAGACATCACTTGCCAATTGATTAGCGAAATTCCTAATAGAAATACAGCAAGTGACGAAAGCCAGGACTTTTGGGCTTTTGTAATGAGGTCAGGTGGGGTGTTTTCAAGAAAAGTTAAGGCCTGAAAGCAAGTTTGATGAAAGGTGTGAAATAACCTGAGATTGCATCATTTTGAGATCATCTCCAAATTTTGAACAAAACTGAGGAGAATTTGCCCCAGTTTGATTGAATTCTTCTCTTTGTGCTTTTCATTGCATTTTTCATTTTTGCATTTTTTTTCAAAGCTGAATTTGCCCCAGTGTGGGGTTCTTTCTTCCTTTTCATCTCACTTTTAAAGATAAATTTGCCCCAGTGTAGAGCTTTCCCTTTCTGATCATCTCTTTTCAAAATGAATTTGCCCCAGTGTGGGGTTTGCAATCCTCAGGGGCTGCCAAACGAAAAAATTATTGTTCTGATAGCTCAAAAGGGACGACTAGGGATGAAATGTTTTGATTGGAAAGGAAGATGGCCTGACTTTTGCCTCGTCTCTTACATGATTTCCTAGAAGGAATTTGCATAACCAAGATAAAGAATTTCTTACACATGTCTGAGTTGATAGGTTGAGAGAATATCTGTCTATCCATGAATGCCCCGCCAGGTAATACCTTTTGAACACCCAATGAGCTTTGCCAATTTGAAGCAATTTTTGCCTTTGGCTTCATCACTTTAGCGCTTTGTTCCCTCCTTCAAAGGATCGGTGGCGGACCTTTTTGTTATGAACACAGGCCATGGGTCTTGGCAACATTTGGCCATGGCACATAGCATTCAACTATTTCTCATCAATCAAAATCAATCGTTGATGACGCTGCTTTAACCCATCAGCTTCCAACCTGGCAGGAAAGGGATTTTTCAATGAAGAATTTCTCAATGAAGGGTTTTCTCAATGAAGGCTTTCTCAATGAAGGTTTTCTCAATGAAGGTTTTTCAATGAAGGGCTTCATCAGATTCCAGAACAGTGATATTCAAAGGATCAAATAATTTCATCTTTGGCCATCTAAAAGAATTAAAAAAAAAATTCATGACAATGATCAAATAAACAAATAAAACCAATTGTGCATTTCATGAAACTCCAAATCAAAGCGAAAACAAGACAAAACTCAATTTGCAAAAGGCGCTTTCATTAAGCTATTCACACATGCAAGAAAAAGTTTTTGTGAACTTTAGCAAATGACAACCCCTAGATTTATCGAAATTCCCTTCGAGGGGGAAGATAGTCAGCCATTCAACTTGTGCAGAGCTCCTTTAGGATCTTCAAATTTCGTCATTGGAGGTGGATGCCTCAAAGGTGTCCTTGTGTTTAGGAAAAGGATTTGTACTTATGATCGGCCCTTGTCCACCCTTTCCCTTTAACACTATTTCCCCAGCCTCGATCATGTCTTGGACTTTGTGCTTAAGTGCCCTGCAATCGGCGGTTGAGTGGCCAGGTACTCCCGAATGATAGGCACAAATAACATGTGGATTGTACCCAGCAGGCATGCCATGAAGGTAAGTTGGAGGGGGAATCACGCCTATTTTGTTGGCAACCTTCAATTGCTCATACAATTGGTCCAAAGGCCTGCCTAGGTTGGCGAAGGTTCGGGTACGGCTTTGATTGTAGGTTTCAGTGGGTCGGGGATAGTTGTAGGTGGGTCTATTTGGTGGGGGAAATCTTTGGTGGTAAGGAGGCCGAGGACGAGCTTGTTGAAAGCTTGGTTGAGATATTTGGAAAGGGGTTGTAGGCGGGTTGGCATAATTTGAGCGAGGTCGAGGATGAGTGATATTGGTGTGGTAAACAGGATGAGGATTTGAATAGTAGGGGTAAGGGTTTGAGTTGGTAGGGTTTTGTCGGGGTCTGGGTCTTGGGACAGGGTTTTGATTCCAGGTAAAGGCAATTTCCCCCTCTTTCTTTTTAAATTGCGGGTTCTTCTCACTAGTCCCCGGTCCTTGCAAAGCATCCAACTGGGATTTGAGGGCAGAGACATTAACAATCTTCCCAGCTTTTACGAAGTCATCGTACTCCTCAAGTTTATTGACAATGGCGGCGAACGAGCATCCAGTCATGCGGAAAATTTCTTCAAAATACGGGGGATCATGTGCTTTAATGAAAGTGCGTATGATTTCGTCCTCAGTCATCGGTGGCTCGATTTTGGCAGCTATTTTCCTCCATCTCTTGGCATAAGTCTTGTGATCCTCGGAGGGTTTTCTTTTTGTTCCTTCCAACGTATTTCGTGTTGGAGCCAGCTCGCAGTTATACTCATATTGCCTTACAAAAGCATTGGACAAGTCAATCCAGGTTTTTACTTCTTCGGACTTCAAATTTGAGTACCAATCGAGGGCATCCCCCTCCAGACTTTCCGGGAACAACCTTAGAGGCAGGTTCTCGTCGTCTACAGGCTTTCCCAACTTGTTAACAAATAGTCGGAGGTGTGTCTTGGGATTACCCGTCCCATCGTACTTGTTAAACTTCGGAGTTTTGAACCCCTCAGGCAATTGCACATTCGGGAAAAGGCAAAGCTCATCATAGTCCAGCACTCCTTGTTTGTTCAGCCCCTGACTCTTCCTTATAAATTCATCAAAGCGATCAAGGCGCTTAAGTAACTTCATATCAACGGGAGCGGAAGATTCCCCCATTTCTGGCTTGGTTTGAAAAGTATGGTCCGGCAGGAATGGCTCAGCAGCAGGGTGATAAAAGGTATGTGGCTCAGGTGGTACATTTGAAGTGATTTGGGGTTGTGGACCTCGCATGTGAGTAAGAGAAAATGAAGGATGAGGAGGGTAAGTGTATGGCAAATTTGTGGTGGGATAGGTGAAAGTTTCTTCGGGTGCAATAGGAAATGATGGAGTAACGGTGGCGTGGGCCGAAGGTAGGACAAATGTCTCTTGCTCAGGCTGTCTGGCGGGTACAGGTTCGGGTTGAACTCCGCTGCTAATTAGCTCATCATTCAATTTCCTTTGGGCGGCCATCTCAGACGCCATCTCTCCAAACTTGGTAAGCATCTCAGTCAACTGAATCCCCGAACTTGCAGTCTCGGGTTGAGCGGTAGTAGCAGACCTATCTGACTGTTCCGGTTGTGAACTCATGTTTACACGACTCCTCTGGGCTTGACTACGGGACCGCGTTATGATGGGGCTTCGACGAGAAGCTATATTTAAATATTACCTGAGAATTTTGAAAGGAATTGTCTTTAGATTCAACCCTTGCTTAGATATTCCAATAAAAATAAAGAAAAGGAAAAGAAAAAGGCAAGAGTTAGTAACTATCCAAAAAATTCGGATGCATGTCCTATGGGGGAACCCTTTTTATGCCAAGGGTAGGCCTAGCATGAAAATGCAATCCTCTAGGGTAAGCACTATACCATACCTGACGGATCTGATCAACTCATTGAGTGAAAAATAATTTGAAAAATTTGACCATTGGAGTGACGAGGGATTTGTCAAAATGAGGACAACGTCCGAATAGATTGATCACCTTTGATTTGCAAAACGCATGGGTTTGACCTTGACGAACTCCTATCGAAGAGATTGGAATTTGTCGACAAATTTCCTCAGTGAAGCATGAGTCAAAAACCCAACTGATTAAATAGTTGGATATAATGGATGGTTTTCTCAAAAATTGACTAGATTTCCCAATTTGGAATTTGATATCGAAACCCTAATTGGTCAATTGACAATTTATTAAAAATTGACTGGATTACCCTAAAAGGGAAACAGGTCAAATGAATTAAATGAAATTTAATTTATCCAAAATTAATCAAATCACCCTAACAAGGGTAAATCGATCAAATAGATTGAACGAAACTTGATCTATTCAAAAATCGGCTCGGTTGCCCTAAAAATGGGTAAATTGGCCAAAAGACCCTAAAAAGGGTAATTTGGTCAAATGAATTGATAATTTATTCAAAAGCGACCGAATGACCCTAAAAAGGGTAAATTGGTCAAAAGACCCTAAAAAGGGTAATTTGGTCAAATGAATTGACGATTTATTCAAAATTGATCGAATAGATAGACTTGGTCAACTGAATTGAATGAAATTGATGATCTCTTCAAAATCAACTTGATTTCGCCCTAAAAATGGGTAAATTGGCCAAAGTGATGAAATGGAGTTAATGATTTATTTTAAAAATCGGCCAAATCCCTAAAAGGGTAAATTGGTCAAATGAATTGATGATTTGAATTTATTCAAAAATGATTAAATTGTACTAAAATTGAATGAATTGAAAAAAATGGATTGGATAAGATGGATGATTTGTTCAAAAATCGATTGAATTATTCGCCCACTGGGTGGTTTCAAGAAATCATTACAATGCCCTGGTCTATGAGCCTCTAAAATCAAAATTTGGCCTCTATATTTATCGTCTCAACAATGAGGAATCATTTGTGAATTTTCTTCGAATTAATGTCCTTTTACGCAAGGGAATTTTACCAATTTTTGATAAAATGGCCAAAAAGTGATTATTAGACGCTCATATTCCAAAGATCGCTCCATGAAACTGATCGGATCCTACCTTACCTTGTGCACTACCCCTTTGGATGGTACAAAAATGTAAACGTGCAAGTCTCACTGGATTAAGTATCCGAGACACAAGGCGGCTTATTCCTAAACACGGGATTCCCTATGTGGCATTCCCTTTCTATGGTTTATGCATGATGCCATTTATTAAAGCGATGTAAATATGTGACAAATACGGCCTAAAGGATACAAATAATGCAACGGGGGGAAAAGGTCTAAAATGAAGAGTATTTATTGGAAGCTAAGTGCAATAACTGAAATTTAAACATGTGAGTCATCTAGTGGGTGAGTCACTAAAAGAGTGCCAACGAGGCCTCTTATTGCTAAGGCACATGAATGCAAACCAAGGAAACAATGAAATGGTTAGTGCAGTTTGATAGTACACATAACACATTGGGAGCAATTAAGAAAAGAGGTACAATAAAACAAGTAAAAGGGGTGGAACCCCTTCCCTCGTGCCTAATGTGCTTAAAAGAAGGTGAGGCTGACTCTATCCTAGGGAAATGCTAACATGGATGCATGAGGTTGGGGTTCACTAATGCCTAGACTCGATAAAGCTTCGGCTCCCAAGCCTTCAGACCTAAAGGCAAAGGGTCATCACTCCCAAGGCCTTTGATCGGTGGCTCGAGTGATCCCTTAGGTAGCGCTATGGGCGCAGAGCACACCAGCCGCCTACCCAAGGCAATCGATCCTAATCCTACAAGGCGGTGTGGGAAACGCCCACGAAAAACACAATAAAATGGGATAAAAGCAAGTAAACGTGCACGTATGAAGTGCTCCCCTATTTTGAGGGAAGGGGTTGAGAACCAACGTGAGGCTCTAAAGGTGACACACACCCCCCCAAATGCAATGCAAGCGCGAGATAACAAGTAAACATTCATTCAAACATACATTCATGAGTCGAGGGATTGGTTTGATTACGTACATAAGACAAAAGGTCCTAAAAATGAAAAATGCAAGCCTAATATCCAAGTGCAATGCATAAAAAGGGTAAAAAAGGAAACGAATGGCTAAGTCAAATGCTTGGACCCACTTAGGAAGTCCCCAGTGGAGTCGCCAACTGTCGCGCCCCACTTTTCGAATGCGAGTGTGTATGGTGTGTGGTGTGTAATGTGTGAACGTGTGCAAAGTGAAAAGTAAAAGGCCATGGGACTTAGAATGCGACGATTTGGCCAAATGAAGTTCAAAAGGGTTTTTTGTATCAAAAAAATGGAGTCGCCACTTGGTATAGAGTTAGGGTGTACCAAGTCACCCAAAAATGATTTTGTTTTTGAATAAAAAAGTAAATAAACCCTTTTTGAAAACTTTTGGGTCTGCGTAACCAAAAGAGGGATCGGGGGTCACATTTGACGAAGGGGAAGGCAAGGATAAAAAATTCAAGGCACCCCTTCGACCTAGCCAAGGCTAGTTGCGTGACTTAAACCAATTTTTCCTAATTTTTCTACCCAAGGTATGTATCGCATATTGGATATGTCTATATGAATGCAAAACCCTAGACCTAGGGGTATTGGGGGAAATTTCTCTTCAAAGGTTGAGTGGTGCCAATCACATTAATTGTGAAGCCCAATAATGACCCTTTTGGAGAGGTCACACCTAAACCTAAATGACGTGAAAAATGAGTGGAATGCATGCCATGTGAAAGTGTGAGTTTGTGTGAAGTGAGAAAAATGATAAAAGTAATAAGATATAAGTGAAGGTGTGCGAATGTAGATGAAAGTACTCGTGTGCGAGTGAAGATAAAAATGTTCATGTGCAAGTGAAGATAAAAAAGTGTTCGTGTGCAAGTGAAAGTGATAAAAGGGTGCATGTGTGCAAATGAGACAAAAGTGAAAGTGTAATGATAGAGTGGATTGAGAGTGCATGAGCCTAGGGAATTCATGCATATTGGGTACGGGGAGACCTAAATCGTGACTCAATTTGCCCTTTGATAGAGGGAATACAAGCGTGCTAAGGCTTAGAAAAAGCCACACTCGTCTATATCCCATATTTAAGGGGACTCTTCAGGCAAATGAACCCTATGACTAGTATGAAGTGCAAAAATCCTAAAATGGAGGGAAAAGGGGTTCGAGGGGCATGCAAAATGATAAAACTAAGAAAAATGCATGAAATGTAGTGAACATGCAAACATATACTAACGAGGGGAAATCCCTAAGGGTCTAGCGTTGGACTAGCCCATTCTATGAATTCCGACTAGCGTTGGACTAGCGGAAACGTACATTCATTCATCACATTCATTCAGGCTATAAAAAGCGAGTAGACATGCCAAACACTTATAAACACATAGCACGTAACACTTAACATGCTCGACTAGATGCAAAACCTAATAAAGCAAGTAACACGTAACACAAAGGCATGCAACCAAACTAATGAACTTATTACATTCACTAACTAAAACAAAAGGGGAAGGGGAAAATGGACCAAATCGCTCGCCAAAGCCCTATCTATTACAAGCCAAGAGGTGTACACATACCCCATAAATGAAAGGAATTAAAGGAATTAAAGAAATGTAAAGAAAGCAAGGTAGACATGCAATTCGCTTAGCACATTGGATCATATAGGGAGATACACAAAAAAGATAAAAGAAAGTATACCGTCCCCTTTTGTGGCGCTAATAAGTTGGAAAAGGTTCTAAATTGGAGCTACAACCACTAAACAAAGGATCAATGCACCAATTTAATAGTAAATCAAACAACACAAATTCTTCAAAAACAAAAATTAAAGAACCACTGATAACTATGAAATTGAACCATTAGATCCCTTTAGATAATCAAACAAGTCCATATTCATCAAATGAAATTCCAAGTTAAAAGGGAAAGGAAACTCGAAGGACCCAATTGATTAATCTTTTCAATTGCTTAGGCCATGGTAGAATAAGAAGGGACTTGAGGGGTTAAAGAGCTATTATAAGAACTCTTTTCATGCAAAAACATGCAACCTACGAAGGAAACTTGTTTCTTTGGTATATAGAAGTCCTCCAAAACACACACTAAACCCCTCGGAATACAGATTTTCCATCAACAAGGGTGTCAAAAGAAAAAATGAAGAACCTTAACACCTCCTTAGGACCTTTTGAGAAGAAAATAGATGAAATAACATCAATAAAAAGTAGACTGCAATAGGTCCCTATTAAAATCAAGTTTGACCAATTCGCTACTGTGAGTCAAGTATCTTTCTCCACTACACTCAAAGGAAGCAGGTAATAACAGCAAAAACAAGAGACAAGGTGCAGCAAACATTTTTTCGGCAATTTACAAAATCCAGCTTTCAAACACAATCAAATCCAAACATGAGGCTTTAAACTAGGCGGCAAGCCATCATCCAAACAAATAGAAAGAAAAACTGAGCAAAATCCAGTGCAAACACAAATAAAGTACATTCAGCAAGTTGAAAAATCTGGAACATATAAAACTGATTTGGCAAGTTGAAATGCATTTTCCAGCAAGTGCTTGGGCATGAATCCGAATACTTTTTTTTTTGACCCAAAGACATGAACTCAACACTAAACTTTCCACTTCTTCCCTTCCACACAGAATTAAGCATACAAGCTCAGAAAACAACCATGGAAAGAAACAGTAAGAAAAAAAATGCAGCAATTTTATTTTGCGTGCAAACACTCCAACAAGCTCTATCAATATGTCATTTACAGACCAAATGCAAGGAATTTGCCCTCCATTACCATCGAATGTCCCCAAACATGAAATTTCTTATAGACGCAAGCAAAGCCAATGAACAAAACAGGAGCAATGAAGCGCAGCTTTTCTTATTTCAGACAAGACTTCCGGATATCATCTTAATAGTAATCGCATGCATGACCCTCTTAAAATATTCTAGAGTGAAATCAACAAGTGTGGAATATTTTACAGCTTGTCAAACTTTAAATGGAACAATTTGGAATCCCAAAATTCCTAAAGAAAACTGGAAAAATCTTTTCTTCTTCACTCGGCTATACTGGAAAAATTTCAGCAGTTTCATTTAACTATTTCCAGTTCAATCTCCCAACATATCAAGAATTTCACATCTATATAGCTTACAAGACTTAAGACACACATATTTCAGGCATTTCTAAACATCATTTCCAAAGAAAATTTCCAAAAACAAGCTGCAATTCCAGCTTTACTCCCTCGGCACAACAGAAATTTTTTCAGCACTTAGTTGGTCATAATCCAGTTTTTTTTCGGCCAAAGCCCTGTATTTGGCACTCAAATCCAGCATGCAACTCCTTAACTAATTAATTAACGTTTCTAGTTCAAAAATCAGATTCGGACAACAGCCACATTCATCCGAAAAAAACCAGAACTTCTGTTTGCTACCTTCGGATGAGCTTGCATCCGGCCAGATTGTTTTTCATTCTTATTTTTCTAGCATAACCGAACCAAGGGGCTGCATGCAGAGCTTAATTACCTTGTTCTTAATTAGTTAAACGCATGTATCAGCTCAAACTACTACAAAGAGACAGAATTAAATCTGCATTTTCCAAATCACTCCCACGGCAAATTCCAATTTCTTCCTAATCAGATTTTCTCATGCTTTGGTTTCATCATCCGAGACACAAACACTTCATGCATGACCATAATTCACTGCATCTACCACTAGTGAGCTAATCTAAAACCAGAATCTACCTCAGCTGGAAGCTTAGTTCGCGCGTCAAGATGCTGCGATTTGTTCTTCCCCCTCGGCTCGCTGATGGGCTTGGGATTTGGTTGATTTGCTTGGCTGTTGCAGGCGGTGGAGTTGATGAAGAAAGTGATGGCTCTCGGTCCCCTTCACCAGCTCGCAGGTGAGACGAAGAAAACAACAAGTCTCTCTCTCTTTCCCTCAAGCTTACGGACAGGGACAGAAACGGAAGGCTCGGTTCTCTCTTTCTTTTTGCTCTCGGTTCGTGGTCGAGGAGAAAATGGTAGTAGGGTGTTGTGATGGAGGGGAGCTAGTGTAATGAAAATGAATATTGTGGAGATGAGCCGGTAGTTTATAAGATGTGGTGCTGCAGTGGAGAAATGGATCCAGCGAGGATGAAGTGTTGAGATTGAAGCTTGCACGGTTATCTCCTCTCTCACGCACTCTCGGACAGAACAGGGAAGTTGCAGCTCACCACTCGCATGGCTCTCTCTCTGGTTCCCCTTGTCGATGATACCAAGGCAGGGAAATGTTGTTGTGAGCTGAGGTAGTGGAATGGAAAATGAGTGGCCCCAGTTAAGAGCTCAGCTCACACGATGGTTTGCTGCAACATTTTCCTCTCGGCTGGCTATGGAAGTAAAGTATGGCTGGCTGAGTTTGGTTTGCGTAGGCTAGCTGTGAAGTTGGTGGGTGTGGTTGAGCTCAGCTGGTGGAGGTCTTGGAAGTGCAGAGTGGTGTCCGATTCTCTCCCCTCAGCTCACGGACAGAACAGAAACGAAGAGCTCCCCGTTACCTTTCCTTCCTCTCGGCTGTAAGTGCAGCTCTCTCACTTGCTCTCGGATTGTGGCAGACCAATAAAACCGAAGTGCTCTCTTCTGCTGTAGTGAGTTGGGAGTAGTGTGCATTAGTGGATGATGGAACCGGCAATAAGGATGGAAGGTGCTGGAATATGAAGTGGAAAAATGGATTCGGCCGAAATGGAATTGTGATTTTTTCCTTTTTTGATTTTGATTTTTTTTTCCTTCTTGAAATTAATTGAATAAAACTGATAATAAAAATAGATAACAAACAACAAAAACAACAAAAAAAAAGTAATTTAATTAACATTGGGTAGAAACTAAATAAACTAGAATCAACAAAACACAATTTTCCATTTTTCATCAATTTTCATCATTTTCCTTTTTTTTCTTTTCCTCAACTTAATAATTTAACAAAAATAATAGTAAAACTAAATAAAAACAACAATTTTAACTACAAACACATCAAAGTAATCAAACTAAAATAACAAAATTACCATTTTCGATTTTTCTTTCATTTTCATCATTTTTCATCATTTTTCCTTCTTTTTTTTCACAAATTTTACGTTAAACTTAAAACTAAAACTAAAACTAAAACGTGAACAAAATTAATATGACAAATAATTAGCAAATAAAAGACAAATAAAAAGATAACAACTAAAATGCAGACAATCTAAAACAAAATTATGAATTAGATGCAACATACAAATTATTTAAAAATTTGGTGTCTACACTGTTATCGCACATTGATGAGTTATTCGATCAGTTACAAGGAGCAGTGGTGTTTTCGAAGTTGGACCTTAGGCAAGGACACTATCAATTAAGGATAAGGAAGGAAGATGTGCCCAAGACTGTTTTTAATTCAAGATATGGGCATTTTGAATTTGCCGTTATGCCTTTTAGACTGACGAATGCTCCAGCTGCCTTCATGGATTTGATGCATCAAGTCTTTAACCCCTATTTGGATAAATTTGTCATGGTGTTCATTGATGATATTTTGATTTATTCCAAAACTCATGAGAAACATGAACAACATTTGAGGATAGTTTTACAAATTTTAAGGGAGCATCAGTTGTATGCCAAATTTAGTAAATGTGAGTTTTGGTTAGAGAAGGTATCATTTCTAGGGCATATAATTTCAAAAGATGCAATCACTGTAGACCCGTCTAAGGTGGAAACTGTTGCTAAATGAAAACGGCTCGAGAACTCGACTGAGGTCCGTAGCTTTTTGGGTTTAGCAGGATATTACCATCGATTCATCCAAAACTTCTCTAGAATTGCAAGGCCTTTAACCGAGTTAACCCAAAAACATGGTAGATTTATTTGGGATGCAAAGTGTGAGGTTAGTTTTCAAGAGCTAAAGAGACGATTGACCACTGCACTAGTTTTAGCTTTGCCAAAAGAGAAGTAGGGTTTCGTGGTATATACAAATGCCTCAAGAGACGGGTTAGGGTGTGTATTGATGCAAAAAGGAAATGTGATTGCCTACACCTCTAGGAAGCTGAAACCCTATGAGCAGAACTATCCAACTCATGATTTAGACCTAGCTGTTGTAGTTTTTGATCTAAAGAAATGGTGACATTATTTATATAGGGTAGTTTTTGAGCTATATACAGATTATAAGAGCCTTAAGTATCTCTTCTCCTAAAAAGAGTTAAATTTGAGGCAATGTCGTTGGATAGAATTTTTGGAAAACTATGAATGTACCATTAACTATCACCCTGGAAAGGCTAATGTGGTGGCAGATGCCTTAAGTCGAAAAACTCAAGTGGACAGTTTAATGGTTAAGGAATGGAATTTATTGGTGAAAATCAGTGAGTGGAACCCTCGCTTTGAAAGACTAAAGATAATTTTTGAAAACATTACGGTGAGACTTACTTTATTAGATCGAATTAAAGAGGCGCAAGCAAAGGAACCTATGGTACAAAAGTGGGTGAAAAAAGTACAAAAAGGAGAGATACCAGATTTTAAAATTGGGCCCGAAGGGATTCTAAAATTTCGAGATCAGTTAGTAATACCAAAAGATGCGGAGTTAAAAAGGAAAATTTGTCTTCTTGTAGAGCTCCTCATCATCCAAAACTAGGGGTGGCAATGGGGCGGGGGACCCCTACCCCACCCCCACCCCCGCCCCGTTGCCTATTAATTCCCTCCTGGCCCCGTACCCTGCCCCCGGCATCCCCCACCTCGCCCCGCTTCCCTCGCGGGGGCACCTGTGGGATTAAAAGAATTTTGTTATATAATTTCATTATAATTAAATTTTAGCAATTAATGAAGTACTAAAATATCAACACATCACCAAATTATTATTTATTATAACTTCACAATTGAAACTCATAAAAATAATTAAACAAAAGTTATTTGAATACAATCTAATATGATAAAACAAATCTAATTAAAATAATCAAGTTTTCACTTTTTGTACAAATACAATCACTAAATTATTATTGTGTTTTTTTAGAAAAAAGTGTTATTGTATTAAGTGTAGTTAGGAATTTAATATAAATGTATTAATAAATTTAGTATAAATAATTAATAATTTTTATTAATAGACATGTATAATTAATAGTATAATTGATAATATCAATTATATTACATATACTAATATACATTACATGATACATATAATTAATAATATCATTATTATAAATTTATAACTAATTAAATTAAATATTATATATATATCTATTTTTTTTCAAACGGGTAGGGGGACAGGGGGTGGGGCAGGGGAGTATACCCCCGCCCCGTTTCTAAACGGGGGGAGGGGGGAATGGGCGAGGGGGAATTTCCCCCCCCCCCAAATTTAGAAACGAGGTGGAGGGCGAGGGTATACTCCCCCGCCCTAATAGCCCCCTGCGAGTACCCGTCCCCATTGTCATCCTTGTCCAAAACTCCAAAAATGTTGTAGCAAATGGGGCGGCCTTCGCGATCAACCCCATTCATGTATGTAATAGATGCAAGATCAGCCCCTAAATCTTCATCCAAAACCGAATCAATGTTCAACTCTTTTCTCCATTAAAGAGTTTTCTTTAGCATCTCAAGTGCCTCATTGACTTTGAAGTCGCTAGCCCTCAAAATTTTCAAGAGAACCACATCAGTTCCCTCGTACCTTTTACTAGCCAAAAGGGGCACTGCCCAAATGGAGGTATCCTTGTCAGCTTCAACATCTACGTCAGCCTTCTCACCCTCCTCACTATTTTCACTACCCTTTTTTTGGTATTTCCTTCAGTTTTCTTCTCTTCATCACCTTCCTTTTCCTCCTTTCCATCTTTCTTCTCTTCACCTTCTTTTGTAGCCTCCTCTGTTTCTTCTTTCTTCTCTTCACCTTCCTTTTTTGGTGACTCCTTTGGAGCCTCTTTAGCCACTTATTTCTTAAAGAGCTTGTTCCCCAGAATGGCTTCTACCAGGTTCGACTTCAAATCATTCAAAGCCTTCTTCTCAAACTCTTTGAGATCAGAAGGGAAATTACTTTCTTCCCTATAAGAAGAACTCTCCTCAACCATCTTCCCTTCTTTGCATTCATCACCATCAATCACATCATTCACTTGCTGCACTTTCTCCATCACCTTTTCTTCCTTCAAAACCTTTTTCTTTGTAACAACCACTTCAGCCACCACCTAAGTTGCCTCTGATTTCTCCTCAACAGTCATGGTAACAATGCCTAAGATGAACGCAAAAACACCAAAAAAAAATGAACAAAATCGTTTAATAAATTAATCAATTACAAACCAAATATGTAAATTAAAGAAAGCCCAACTCACTTTTACTTCTGATTTTGCTGAATTTCTATCACAAACTCTTCTCTTGCTTCTTCAATCGCTACTGCTGGTTCTTCTTTGGCCCTCTGAAGAGTTGAGAGAAGGAAATCAAGAATGGTTTGAGAGGAAGGGGGGAATTTTACTTATGATTTGCCACTTTTACCCTTTAAAAATTGGGTATTGCATGCGGACCCAGTGAGTTCCGGCCAAAATTTGTTTGAAAAATTGAAAAGGGATTGAAGGTGATCATTTTTTGTTTGTTAGGAATTAAAACTGATCATTTTTGTTCTGAGGGACTAAATTTCACATTTGTGATATGTGAGGGATGATTGGTGCAGTTCTCCCTAAACATTATATTTTGGCATTTTGTAATATGATGGATATGCTTAGCTATTAATTAGCAGGCCTTTTTATGGTTATTCTGATTCAATGAATTATTTTTTTTGACACTCGACATTTGTCTATCTTACATCTATACCTACTCTTACTCTATCCTATTCTAGGGTGGGACCCAATTGGGTCTATGGAGAGGGTCGACATGGACTGAACCACCATTGGATTAGACGGGTGCACTACACACCCGTCTGGATTTGGAGAGCTACACCTGTAGCAATTAGTGGGAGGCAAGGTTCACCCCACCAAGACTTAAAGGTTTGATGGTGGCCAACTCCTCTATTGAGAGTTGGTTGATTCAATGAATTATTTGATTGTGTACTTTTAGGAAAACCGTCTATATCATACGTCATAGTGACAATGACAATGCATTGGCATTAATCAAATTTCTCCATTGACAATAAAAGTCGTCACTAATTAAGATGTCTAACCCAAATGTATATAGTGATGACAAAAGTTGTCAATAATGAGCAACTTTTTAGGTACGACTATGCATAGTTGTTGGTAACCAATCAATGCCAATGACAACTATGAAAGGGTTTTAGTGACGACATTTCTACAGTATCATTGACAAGATGAAAAGTCATCACTATCTACGCAATTATTATTGACAAAAAATGTTGTCACTGAAGAGTTATATTTACTGACGACATTTAGTGTTATCACTGTGCACCTTTATCGATAGAGATTTACTGATGGCTTTGTGACAACTTAAATTTTGTCAGTAAATGACTTTAGTGACGGCTTTTACATTTTCTATGACAATAGTTGGTTGTCAATGATGACCAATATTCTTATAGTGATAGGTTAAGTGATATTCGCTCAATAAGCAGCAACTATTCCTCTGTTGGATCATATAATTATAGCATTACATATGACAAAACATTTTCGCACATCGCATGCAAGAATATTCAAACAACATTAAACTGGCAACATACATTATTAATGAGTGGAATGACAAGTTGCAGTTTAGTCCATCCATAA
Source organism: Coffea eugenioides (assembly GCF_003713205.1). Taxonomy (NCBI): domain Eukaryota; kingdom Viridiplantae; phylum Streptophyta; class Magnoliopsida; order Gentianales; family Rubiaceae; genus Coffea; species Coffea eugenioides. Next base: position 13,563,578 of record NC_040039.1, read on the forward strand.
TCATACATAAGAAGCAGTACATGTAATATCCAACTTTTGAGTACTCAGTTTAGAGATTAAACCCCTTCTAGGAGGGTAACCAAGAGGTTTCTTGGTTATTGCTTGATCACGTAATATAAGTCAATCGGCCGGACTCTATATTGACCCCATGACTAACATAACATAACATGCCAGGACTATAGTCCCTACTATCTATTTCATGACTGTTAAGAGTTTTTCTCATCATAAATTCTTACATCACATGCTCTTTCTTTCGTTTCATAAAACATGACACTCAAATTGTAATTTGTAGCGTGTCAAAACATTACATGATCCATCTTCATATAACAAAATAAAACTTGCCTTTAAGAAAAATTTCACTTTAATATTTGAAAACTTAGAGAGGTAAGCACCACTTACTTTTGACTGACTGCTCAAGTGGAATTACCATAGGACTTCTTAAACTTGTATCATATACCTATCAAATACATGAATGTCCTAATTAGTAATATTTCTTATATATATAAGATTCTGAGTAACCCTAAAATTCGTGTCTGGACAACAATATAAAGTATGAGTACGTTTCCTAAAATGGAAGTTTCTATTTTTCGGAAACTTTCCTAATTTGGAAAGTTCCTCTTATGACGCCCCCACCTCTCCCTAGAACGAACCCTAGGGTATTAGCGGAACACTTGCCCAATTTTGGTCAGGACTTACGCACTCGTTTAAACTTAATAAAGAGTCACAAATCAACCATCGACTTAATTAAAAAATATTTCGAATATATAAGGGCAAAACTCCAAAGGCTAGCATTTACAATTACAATTCAGAATCTCCAAGTATAACAAAATGTTCACTTCAAATGTCTCCCATAATATACAAAAGATATACTAACTTCCACAAAAAATCGCTAGTCTAGAATCACCAACTTCCACCTCCAAGTCCTGTTAAGGAAAACAAACTTAAAGGGATGAGCTAGCGCTCAGTGAGACCAAGAAAACTTAAGCAAGCAAGCAAGTAGCACCAATCAATCAAATAACATACCTGAAAGCAACTTTAAACATGAACTTTCATTTAAGTGCACAAGTAGGAAATAAACACACATGGAAGGATATAGGAGCTCTCAAGAGCTATTTCCACGTCTCGACCGATTCAAACCATTTGTGGTTGACTCTCTGTCAACTCAAGTAGTAACATGACCGTAGCGCTCCACTTACTTCCTCCATCCAACATAACACCCACTCGAATCCGAAACAAAACATTCATGTAGTGGCGATATTATTCGAGTATGCCAAGCGAGATTTCAAAAGATCAAATTATATCATTTCTCAAGGTTAACTAAGCTTCTCGACCATACCCTTGCCGGTTCGAGTTTTGAGGTTAGCCAATGGGTTGGGGTGTCCCCACAAGTATAAGTGGTCGATGAGACAATGCTCCAATCGACTAAGAATTGTTCATGGTTCTGAGTCGGTATGAGAGGCACCTCCCACCCGAATAGGGTGTGGTACATGCTACCGCTCAGTATTCACGAGTTAAACATGTTCGAGTATAAGTGCAAATCATACACATTCATGTAACAAGTATCATTTAATCAAGAGAGAGAGAGGACGAGGGTGGTAAAGTACACCCTCGCCTCGGCAAGTTCACGTATCAGATAGCACTTGTACAAATATCATTTCAATCATAGTAACATTGAACATGCACTTGACACTCACCAAAAGTCAAGGGCAAAACAAGAGCAAAAGCCAAAGATCAGACAAGCTCCTCGGCGTCCACGTGACCACCTGAGTGATGCACAATCACGATTACCTAGGTACTCGACCAAGGCTAATAAGAAAAATATTTTCTTGCTATCCACTCTCAAGGTCACAAGTTCGAGTCAAGTTAAAGGAGCTTTTCTCGCTAAATCATTGAAATAATACTCAAAGGAAACTCAAAAGTCATTTTTGAGTCAAGTCTTGGCAAGAACTCTCAATTCCAAAAGAAAGTACCATGTTTAACTTTCGGCATGAAAATCGAGAAAATGGAAGATGGTTTTTGTGACGACCCCATCTCCCCCTAAGGCGAACCAGAGGGTTCGGCGGGCCGCCTGCCCAGCTGTCGCCGGGACTCAGTCGTTCACTACAGTCCTCAAATGAATTACGGGATAAATCTCAAATATACATCAGAATATCAGTAATCAAATCGGTTTAACAATATTTCATTTCAATGATGTCATAAATCAAATGATAAGTCCAGAAACAATTACAACATTTACAAAACATTAAATATGGAGTATCAATAATTCAAGAAACATTTACAATGGAAAGCGATAGTAACATTCATTAAAAGGATACGGGCTCACATGGAGCTATTCGTTTGTTCGTTCGTTCCCTTGACATTCCCCCTTATTCCTCCAATCGTTTGAAAATACATTTTTTTGTAAGTAGAATCCCTCGTTCATCCTTTTGTTCGTTCATCCCCTTTTCCGGACGTTGACCGGACTCCGCCCATCCGACCATTGGCCGGACTCCACCCATCCGGACGTAGCCGGACTACAAGGTAATACTCAAGTATACCAAATTCACCCAAGGTCACCATATCGCCCGACCGAGTCCGCTTCTGGCTCGAGTCGATCGGTAACGAAGGGCAGGGCCCAATTCAGCCAAACGGCTTACATTCATGCGCAACTAGCATTTAATCATTAATCATTGAAACTTTCAAATTTATTTAGGTCGAGTGCGATAAAGTACACACTCGCCTAGAAAACTCGTTTTAACAATCATTGAATGCACTTAACACATTATCAATTCATAATAACAAGCCAAAGTCAAGGAAATATAACAAACAAGGAACACTCTCATATAAGCACGCATGATATGCAAGAAAACAGTTCAAAAGTAACTTTGGAAACAGTTCAAAAGTAACTTTGGAAACAGTTCAAAAGTAATTAATGCAAGAAATCAGTTCAAAAGTAACTTTGGAAACAGTTCAAAAGTAAATAATGCAGGAAACGGTTCATAAATAACTTTAGAAATGGTTTGAGGTCACTCACCTCCATGGCTCAGAAACCATCCATCAAATATCATTGCCTTACTCAAATCCAAGCCTTAGATCACAAACGCAAAGCAAACAAGTCCTTTAAAAGTTCGGACAGCACTTCCTCTGAATTTGCTTACTTTTCCAGCCATCATGGCTTCATTATTTCCTCATTCCAACCCAAAGGTACACACACAACAACAGGTTCATCCAATAACCATTCAGCAAGCTCCAAGTAGTACTAGTACAAGTCAAGCTAGGGAAAAGTTCAGAAATGAAAGTTAAGCTCAAAATCAGAAAAACAGTTTTGACGTCATTTTACGGTAATGGCACCAAAGGAACTACGATCATCGGATGAAGGTGAAAGACCCACCGTTTCGAAGCTAAGAGATAGGGCTACAATATTACAGAAGGTCACTCAACCCAGTTTCGAGTGTAACCAGGTCAAAAATGCAAGATACTATACCAGAATCACAAAAACAAATTCACAGAACGCATTCTAGCGGAAACATCATAACTCAGGCTCTCCAAGTCCAAATCCAGAAATTTTAAAACCAGATGAAAGCTAAGAAACAGGTATAAATTTTATCAGAAGACCCCAACAACCAATTCGGAAGCAATCCTGACCAAAACAACCAATTACAGGCGCAATTCTTACATTCGGGTAAAACCAGAACAGCAATAGTAATTTCGACTTTTCTCATTCCACACTACTCCGATTGACCTGAAATTTTGTAGGAACCTTTACAATATCATTCCCTACAACTTTCATGTTTTAAGACAAGGCCAATTCTGCCTCTATCTATGAGCTATAAATTCGGACAGAATGTTCCTTCACAAAACCGAATTTTCTGAAATTTCTTCCAAAACAGAAATTGATTGCAATTGTCCACTTTTTCCACCTTCTAGAATCATTATAAACCATTTCCAATCATCATACATGACCCCATAATCATATTCATATGAAAACAGAAAAATCCCCAATAATTATAAAACTTCACCAATTCAACCAAAATCAAGATATAATCCATAAAAGTGCATCTTATACCACCACCAATCATGAATTGAACATCATTAGAGGAAGGAGAGTGGTTCTTCACAACTCACCTTAGCAATACAAGAGATATAGCAACTAGTCACCTTAGCTTTCCAAACAACTCCACAAAACACCTCAAGATCACTTAGCAAAGAGATTTTATGGAATGATTTGGAGTTTTATTGGTTGGATTTGAAGATTGAGCAAGAAATAGAGGGAAGAAATTGAGAGCATTTCTTTCTTTCTTGAGCAAGAACATTCGGCCAAGAAGCTTGCAAAATGAAGTGAGTTTTGGGCCAATTTGAATTAAATGGTAAAGTTATGAATAGTAGTCAAACTCAAGACTAAATCTTATGGTCACACTTGTCACCTTTAGGTGTAAAACTTATCTTTTTGTCTCTCCAATACAAATATCTTAACACCTTGTAATATTAATATCACTTAATACAAAATTCCAACAAGTTGTCAAAAATATAATGCATTTACCGCACTAGCGGGTCCCACGTCCAAAATACGCTTTTAATTTCTCAAAAACTAACCGATACTAGAAAAATCATTTTAAAACTATTTTTGCTCATAAACTTTATCTGGGGAATTTTCTAATAAAGAAAATGTAGAAAAGGCGGGCGATTAAATAAGATAAACCCTTGAAAATTAGAAAATTTTCGGGTTCTCACACTCATACTTTCGGGGCGTCACAATCTCCCCTCCTTAAAAGAATGTCGTCCTCGACATTCCATCTTGTACCAATCAAGTCGAGACATCCCGCAAGAATCACTAATATTTCAAACCAAACCCACAGTCCGGCATCCTAAACTTCAAGCCTAAGACACACTACAGAGATCTGAAGCCTAAGCTCTGATACCAACTGTGACGACCCCACCTCCCCCTAAGGCGAACCAGAGGGTTCGGCGGGCCGCCTGCCTAGCTCTCGCCGGGACTCAGTCGTTCACTATAGTCCTCAAATGAATTACGGGATAAATCTCAAATATACATCACATGGTCCACAAATATACATCAAAGTCTCCAATAATTACATGTCATAAGCGAAGCGGAAATGATTCCCAACTATACATAAAATGATTCCACATCCAAACGGTACAAAATATAACAATTCCAACTAAGCCATCCAACCACGTGAATAAGCACAACAAGTCCTTCCTTCGCCTTGAGCCCTGTGGAGGGGAATAAAATATTTTTGGGGTGAGCTAGAAGCTCAGCGAGTAACCAGTAAAATCAGTAATCAAATCGGTTTAACAATATTTCATTTCAATGATGTCATAAATCAAATGATAAGTCCAGAAACAATTACAACATTTACAAACCATTAAATATGGAGTATCAATAATTCAAGAAACATTTACAATGGAAAGCGATAGTAACATTCATTAAAAGGATACGGGCTCACATGGAGCTATTCGTTTGTTCGTTCGTTCCCTTGACATTCCCCCTTATTCCTCCAATCGTTTGAAAATACATTTTTTTGTAAGTAGAATCCCTCGTTCATCCTTTTGTTCGTTCATCCCCTTTTCCGGACGTTGACCGGACTCCGCCCATCCGACCATTGGCCGGACTCCACCCATCCGGACGTAGCCGGACTACAAGGTAATACTCAAGTATACCAAATTCACCCAAGGTCACCATATCGCCCGACCGAGTCCGCTTCTAGCTCGAGTCGATCGGTAACGAAGGGCAGGGCCCAATTCAGCCAAACGGCTTACATTCATGCGCAACTAGCATTTAATCATTAATCATTGAAATCGAGTGCGATAAAGTACACACTCGCCTAGAAAACTCGTTTTAACAATCATTGAATGCACTTAACACATTATCAATTCATAATAACAAGCCAAAGTCAAGGAAATATAACAAACAAGGAACACTCTCATATAAGCACGCATGATATGCAAGAAAACAGTTCAAAAGTAACTTTGGAAACAGTTCAAAAGTAACTTTGGAAACAGTTCAAAAGTAATTAATGCAAGAAATCAGTTCAAAAGTAACTTTGGAAACAGTTCAAAAGTAAATAATGCAGGAAACGGTTCATAAATAACTTTAGAAATGGTTTGAGGTCACTCACCTCCATGGCTCAGAAACCATCCATCAAATATCATTGCCTTACTCAAATCCAAGCCTTAGATCACAAACGCAAAGCAAACAAGTCCTTTAAAAGTTCGGACAGCACTTCCTCTGAATTTGCTTACTTTTCCAGCCATCATGGCTTCATTATTTCCTCATTCCAACCCAAAGGTACACACACAACAACAGGTTCATCCAATAACCATTCAGCAAGCTCCAAGTAGTACTAGTACAAGTCAAGCTAGGGAAAAGTTCAGAAATGAAAGTTAAGCTCAAAATCAGAAAAACAGTTTTGACGTCATTTTACGGTAATGGCACCAAAGGAACTACGATCATCGGATGAAGGTGAAAGACCCACCGTTTCGAAGCTAAGAGATAGGGTTACAATATTACAGAAGGTCACTCAACCCAGTTTCGAGTGTAACCAGGTCAAAAATGCAAGATACTATACCAGAATCACAAAAACAAATTCACAGAACGCATTCTAGCGGAAACATCATAACTCAGGCTCTCCAAGTCCAAATCCAGAAATTCCAAAACCAGATGAAAGCTAAGAAACAGGTATAAATTTTATCAGAAGACCCCAACAACCAATTCGGAAGCAATCCTGACCAAAACAACCAATTACAGGCGCAATTCTTACATTCGGGTAAAACCAGAACAGCAATAGTAATTTCGACTTTTCTCATTCCACACTACTCCGATTGACCTGAAATTTTGTAGGAACCTTTACAATATCATTCCCTACAACTTTCATGTTTTAAGACAAGGCCAATTCTGCCTCTATCTATGAGCTATAAATTCGGACAGAATGTTCCTTCACAAAACCGAATTTTCTGAAATTTCTTCCAAAACAGAAATTGATTGCAATTGTCCACTTTTTCCACCTTCTAGAATCATTATAAACCATTTCCAATCATCATACATGACCCCATAATCATATTCATATGAAAACAGAAAAATCCCCAATAATTATAAAACTTCACCAATTCAACCAAAATCAAGATATAATCCATAAAAGTGCATCTTATACCACCACCAATCATGAATTGAACATCATTAGAGGAAGGAGAGTGGTTCTTCACAACTCACCTTAGCAATACAAGAGATATAGCAACTAGTCACCTTAGCTTTCCAAACAACTCCACAAAACACCTCAAGATCACTTAGCAAAGAGATTTTATGGAATGATTTGGAGTTTTATTGGTTGGATTTGAAGATTGAGCAAGAAATAGAGGGAAGAAATTGAGAGCTTTTCTTTCTTTCTTGAGCAAGAACATTCGGCCAAGAAGCTTGCAAAATGAAGTGAGTTTTGGGCCAATTTGAATTAAATGGTAAAGTTATGAATAGTAGTCAAACTCAAGACTAAATCTTATGGTCACACTTGTCACCTTTAGGTGTAAAACTTATCTTTTTGTCTCTCCAATACAAATATCTTAACACCTTGTAATATTAATATCACTTAATACAAAATTCCAACAAGTTGTCAAAAATATAATGCATTTACCGCACTAGCGGGTCCCACGTCCAAAATACGCTTTTAATTTCTCAAAAACTAACCGATACTAGAAAAATCATTTTAAAACTATTTTTGCTCATAAAATTTATCTGGGGAATTTTCTAATAAAGAAAATGTAGAAAAGAAGGGCGATTAAATAAGATAAACCCTTGAAAATTAGAAAATTTTCGGGTTCTCACACTCATACTTTCGGGGCGTCACAATCTCCCCTCCTTAAAAGAATGTCGTCCTCGACATTCCATCTTGTACCAATCAAGTCTAGGACACACTACAGAGATCTGAAGCCTAAGCTCTGATACCAACTGTGACGACCCCACCTCCCCCTAAGGCGAACCAGAGGGTTCGGCGGGCCGCCTGCCTAGCTCTCGCCGGGACTCAGTCGTTCACTATAGTCCTCAAATGAATTACGGGATAAATCTCAAATATACATCACATGGTCCACAAATATACATCAAAGTCTCCAATAATTACATGTCATAAGCGAAGCGGAAATGATTCCCAACTATACATAAAATGATTCCACATCCAAACGGTACAAAATATAACAATTCCAACTAAGCCATCCAACCACGTGAATAAGCACAACAAGTCCTTCCTTCGCCTTGAGCCCTGTGGAGGGGAATAAAATATTTTTGGGGTGAGCTAGAAGCTCAGCGAGTAACCAGTAAAATCAGTAATCAAATCGGTTTAACAATATTTCATTTCAATGATGTCATAAATCAAATGATAAGTCCAGAAACAATTACAACATTTACAAACCATTAAATATGGAGTATCAATAATTCAAGAAACATTTACAATGGAAAGCGATAGTAACATTCATTAAAAGGATACGGGCTCACATGGAGCTATTCGTTTGTTCGTTCGTTCCCTTGACATTCCCCCTTATTCCTCCAATCGTTTGAAAATACATTTTTTTGTAAGTAGAATCCCTCGTTCATCCTTTTGTTCGTTCATCCCCTTTTCCGGACGTTGACCGGACTCCGCCCATCCGACCATTGGCCGGACTCCACCCATCCGGACGTAGCCGGACTACAAGGTAATACTCAAGTATACCAAATTCACCCAAGGTCACCATATCGCCCGACCGAGTCCGCTTCTAGCTCGAGTCGATCGGTAACGAAGGGCAGGGCCCAATTCAGCCAAACGGCTTACATTCATGCGCAACTAGCATTTAATCATTAATCATTGAAATCGAGTGCGATAAAGTACACACTCGCCTAGAAAACTCGTTTTAACAATCATTGAATGCACTTAACACATTATCAATTCATAATAACAAGCCAAAGTCAAGGAAATATAACAAACAAGGAACACTCTCATATAAGCACGCATGATATGCAAGAAAACAGTTCAAAAGTAACTTTGGAAACAGTTCAAAAGTAACTTTGGAAACAGTTCAAAAGTAATTAATGCAAGAAATCAGTTCAAAAGTAACTTTGGAAACAGTTCAAAAGTAAATAATGCAGGAAACGGTTCATAAATAACTTTAGAAATGGTTTGAGGTCACTCACCTCCATGGCTCAGAAACCATCCATCAAATATCATTGCCTTACTCAAATCCAAGCCTTAGATCACAAACGCAAAGCAAACAAGTCCTTTAAAAGTTCGGACAGCACTTCCTCTGAATTTGCTTACTTTTCCAGCCATCATGGCTTCATTATTTCCTCATTCCAACCCAAAGGTACACACACAACAACAGGTTCATCCAATAACCATTCAGCAAGCTCCAAGTAGTACTAGTACAAGTCAAGCTAGGGAAAAGTTCAGAAATGAAAGTTAAGCTCAAAATCAGAAAAACAGTTTTGACGTCATTTTACGGTAATGGCACCAAAGGAACTACGATCATCGGATGAAGGTGAAAGACCCACCGTTTCGAAGCTAAGAGATAGGGCTACAATATTACAGAAGGTCACTCAACCCAGTTTCGAGTGTAACCAGGTCAAAAATGCAAGATACTATACCAGAATCACAAAAACAAATTCACAGAACGCATTCTAGCGGAAACATCATAACTCAGGCTCTCCAAGTCCAAATCCAGAAATTCCAAAACCAGATGAAAGCTAAGAAACAGGGATAAATTTTATCAGAAGACCCCAACAACCAATTCGGAAGCAATCCTGACCAAAACAACCAATTACAGGCGCAATTCTTACATTCGGGTAAAACCAGAACAGCAATAGTAATTTCGACTTTTCTCATTCCACACTACTCCGATTGACCTGAAATTTTGTAGGAACCTTTACAATATCATTCCCTACAACTTTCATGTTTTAAGACAAGGCCAATTCTACCTCTATCTATGAGCTATAAATTCGGACAGAATGTTCCTTCACAAAACCGAATTTTCTGAAATTTCTTCCAAAACAGAAATTGATTGCAATTGTCCACTTTTTCCACCTTCTAGAATCATTATAAACCATTTCCAATCATCATACATGACCCCATAATCATATTCATATGAAAACAGAAAAATCCCCAATAATTATAAAACTTCACCAATTCAACCAAAATCAAGATATAATCCATAAAAGTGCATCTTATACCACCACCAATCATGAATTGAACATCATTAGAGGAAGGAGAGTGGTTCTTCACAACTCACCTTAGCAATACAAGAGATATAGCAACTAGTCACCTTAGCTTTCCAAACAACTCCACAAAACACCTCAAGATCACTTAGCAAAGAGATTTTATGGAATGATTTGGAGTTTTATTGGTTGGATTTGAAGATTGAGCAAGAAATAGAGGGAAGAAATTGAGAGCTTTTCTTTCTTTCTTGAGCAAGAACATTCGGCCAAGAAGCTTGCAAAATGAAGTGAGTTTTGGGCCAATTTGAATTAAATGGGTTATTTGAATTAAGTCAAGACTGAATAAGTCTTCAATCACTCAAGACTAAATCTTATGGTCACACTTGTCACCTTTAGGTGTAAAACTTATCTTTTTGTCTCTCCAATACAAATATCTTAACACCTTGTAATATTAATATCACTTAATACAAAATACCAACAAGTTGTCAAAAATATAATGCATTTACCGCACTAGCGGGTCCCACGTCCAAAATACGCTTTTAATTTCTCAAAAACTAACCGATACTAGAAAAATCATTTTAAAACTATTTTTGCTCATAAACTTTATCTGGGGAATTTTCTAATAAAGAAAATGTAGAAAAGGCGGGCGATTAAATAAGATAAACCCTTGAAAATTAGAAAATTTTCGGGTTCTCACACTCATACTTTCGGGGCGTCACAATCTCCCCTCCTTAAAAGAATGTCGTCCTCGACATTCCATCTTGTACCAATCAAGTCGAGACATCCCGCAAGAATCACTAATATTTCAAACCAAACCCACAGTCCGGCATCCTAAACTTCAAGCCTAAGACACACTACAGAGATCTGAAGCCTAAGCTCTGATACCAACTGTGACGACCCCACCTCCCCCTAAGGCGAACCAGAGGGTTCGGCGGGCCGCCTGCCTAGCTCTCGCCGGGACTCAGTCGTTCACTATAGTCCTCAAATGAATTACGGGATAAATCTCAAATATACATCACATGGTCCACAAATATACATCAAAGTCTCCAATAATTACATGTCATAAGCGAAGCGGAAATGATTCCCAACTATACATAAAATGATTCCACATCCAAACGGTACAAAATATAACAATTCCAACTAAGCCATCCAACCACGTGAATAAGCACAACAAGTCCTTCCTTCGCCTTGAGCCCTGTGGAGGGGAATAAAATATTTTTGGGGTGAGCTAGAAGCTCAGCGAGTAACCAGTAAAATCAGTAATCAAATCGGTTTAACAATATTTCATTTCAATGATGTCATAAATCAAATGATAAGTCCAGAAACAATTACAACATTTACAAACCATTAAATATGGAGTATCAATAATTCAAGAAACATTTACAATGGAAAGCGATAGTAACATTCATTAAAAGGATACGGGCTCACATGGAGCTATTCGTTTGTTCGTTCGTTCCCTTGACATTCCCCCTTATTCCTCCAATCGTTTGAAAATACATTTTTTTGTAAGTAGAATCCCTCGTTCATCCTTTTGTTCGTTCATCCCCTTTTCCGGACGTTGACCGGACTCCGCCCATCCGACCATTGGCCGGACTCCACCCATCCGGACGTAGCCGGACTACAAGGTAATACTCAAGTATACCAAATTCACCCAAGGTCACCATATCGCCCGACCGAGTCCGCTTCTAGCTCGAGTCGATCGGTAACGAAGGGCAGGGCCCAATTCAGCCAAACGGCTTACATTCATGCGCAACTAGCATTTAATCATTAATCATTGAAACTTTCACATTTATTTAGGTCGAGTGCGATAAAGTACACACTCGCCTAGAAAACTCGTTTTAACAATCATTGAATGCACTTAACACATTATCAATTCATAATAACAAGCCAAAGTCAAGGAAATATAACAAACAAGGAACACTCTCATATAAGCACGCATGATATGCAAGAAAACAGTTCAAAAGTAACTTTGGAAACAGTTCAAAAGTAACTTTGGAAACAGTTCAAAAGTAATTAATGCAAGAAATCAGTTCAAAAGTAACTTTGGAAACAGTTCAAAAGTAAATAATGCAGGAAACGGTTCATAAATAACTTTAGAAATGGTTTGAGGTCACTCACCTCCATGGCTCAGAAACCATCCATCAAATATCATTGCCTTACTCAAATCCAAGCCTTAGATCACAAACGCAAAGCAAACAAGTCCTTTAAAAGTTCGGACAGCACTTCCTCTGAATTTGCTTACTTTTCCAGCCATCATGGCTTCATTATTTCCTCATTCCAACCCAAAGGTACACACACAACAACAGGTTCATCCAATAACCATTCAGCAAGCTCCAAGTAGTACTAGTACAAGTCAAGCTAGGGAAAAGTTCAGAAATGAAAGTTAAGCTCAAAATCAGAAAAACAGTTTTGACGTCATTTTACGGTAATGGCACCAAAGGAACTACGATCATCGGATGAAGGTGAAAGACCCACCGTTTCGAAGCTAAGAGATAGGGCTACAATATTACAGAAGGTCACTCAACCCAGTTTCGAGTGTAACCAGGTCAAAAATGCAAGATACTATACCAGAATCACAAAAACAAATTCACAGAACGCATTCTAGCGGAAACATCATAACTCAGGCTCTCCAAGTCCAAATCCAGAAATTCCAAAACCAGATAAAAGCTAAGAAACAGGGATAAATTTTATCAGAAGACCCCAACAACCAATTCGGAAGCAAACCTGACCAAAACAACCAATTACAGGCGCAATTCTTACATTCGGGTAAAACCAGAACAGCAATAGTAATTTCGACTTTTCTCATTCCACACTACTCCGATTGACCTGAAATTTTGTAGGAACCTTTACAATATCATTCCCTACAACTTTCATGTTTTAAGACAAGGCTAATTCTGCCTCTATCTATGAGCTATAAATTCGGACAGAATGTTCCTTCACAAAACCGAATTTTCTGAAATTTCTTCCAAAACAGAAATTGATTGCAATTGTCCACTTTTTCCACCTTCTAGAATCATTATAAACCATTTCCAATCATCATACATGACCCCATAATCATATTCATATGAAAACAGAAAAATCCCCAATAATTATAAAACTTCACCAATTCAACCAAAATCAAGATATAATCCATAAAAGTGCATCTTATACCACCACCAATCATGAATTGAACATCATTAGAGGAAGGAGAGTGGTTCTTCACAACTCACCTTAGCAATACAAGAGATATAGCAACTAGTCACCTTAGCTTTCCAAACAACTCCACAAAACACCTCAAGATCACTTAGCAAAGAGATTTTATGGAATGATTTGGAGTTTTATTGGTTGGATTTGAAGATTGAGCAAGAAATAGAGGGAAGAAATTGAGAGCTTTTCTTTCTTTCTTGAGCAAGAACATTCGGCCAAGAAGCTTGCAAAATGAAGTGAGTTTTGGGCCAATTTGAATTAAATGGTAAAGTTATGAATAGTAGTCAAACTCAAGACTAAATCTTATGGTCACACTTGTCACCTTTAGGTGTAAAACTTATCTTTTTGTCTCTCCAATACAAATATCTTAACACCTTGTAATATTAATATCACTTAATACAAAATTCCAACAAGTTGTCAAAAATATAATGCATTTACCGCACTAGCGGGTCCCACGTCCAAAATACGCTTTTAATTTCTCAAAAACTAACCGATACTAGAAAAATCATTTTAAAACTATTTTTGCTCATAAAATTTATCTGGGGAATTTTCTAATAAAGAAAATGTAGAAAAGAAGGGCGATTAAATAAGATAAACCCTTGAAAATTAGAAAATTTTCGGGTTCTCACACTCATACTTTCGGGGCGTCACAATCTCCCCTCCTTAAAAGAATGTCGTCCTCGACATTCCATCTTGTACCAATCAAGTCTAGGACACACTACAGAGATCTGAAGCCTAAGCTCTGATACCAACTGTGACGACCCCACCTCCCCCTAAGGCGAACCAGAGGGTTCGGCGGGCCGCCTGCCTAGCTCTCGCCGGGACTCAGTCGTTCACTATAGTCCTCAAATGAATTACGGGATAAATCTCAAATATACATCACATGGTCCACAAATATACATCAAAGTCTCCAATAATTACATGTCATAAGCGAAGCGGAAATGATTCCCAACTATACATAAAATGATTCCACATCCAAACGGTACAAAATATAACAATTCCAACTAAGCCATCCAACCACGTGAATAAGCACAACAAGTCCTTCCTTCGCCTTGAGCCCTGTGGAGGGGAATAAAATATTTTTGGGGTGAGCTAGAAGCTCAGCGAGTAACCAGTAAAATCAGTAATCAAATCGGTTTAACAATATTTCATTTCAATGATGTCATAAATCAAATGATAAGTCCAGAAACAATTACAACATTTACAAACCATTAAATATGGAGTATCAATAATTCAAGAAACATTTACAATGGAAAGCGATAGTAACATTCATTAAAAGGATACGGGCTCACATGGAGCTATTCGTTTGTTCGTTCGTTCCCTTGACATTCCCCCTTATTCCTCCAATCGTTTGAAAATACATTTTTTTGTAAGTAGAATCCCTCGTTCATCCTTTTGTTCGTTCATCCCCTTTTCCGGACGTTGACCGGACTCCGCCCATCCGACCATTGGCCGGACTCCACCCATCCGGACGTAGCCGGACTACAAGGTAATACTCAAGTATACCAAATTCACCCAAGGTCACCATATCGCCCGACCGAGTCCGCTTCTGGCTCGAGTCGATCGGTAACGAAGGGCAGGGCCCAATTCAGCCAAACGGCTTACATTCATGCGCAACTAGCATTTAATCATTAATCATTGAAATCGAGTGCGATAAAGTACACACTCGCCTAGAAAACTCGTTTTAACAATCATTGAATGCACTTAACACATTATCAATTCATAATAACAAGCCAAAGTCAAGGAAATATAACAAACAAGGAACACTCTCATATAAGCACGCATGATATGCAAGAAAACAGTTCAAAAGTAACTTTGGAAACAGTTCAAAAGTAACTTTGGAAACAGTTCAAAAGTAATTAATGCAAGAAATCAGTTCAAAAGTAACTTTGGAAACAGTTCAAAAGTAAATAATGCAGGAAACGGTTCATAAATAACTTTAGAAATGGTTTGAGGTCACTCACCTCCATGGCTCAGAAACCATCCATCAAATATCATTGCCTTACTCAAATCCAAGCCTTAGATCACAAACGCAAAGCAAACAAGTCCTTTAAAAGTTCGGACAGCACTTCCTCTGAATTTGCTTACTTTTCCAGCCATCATGGCTTCATTATTTCCTCATTCCAACCCAAAGGTACACACACAACAACAGGTTCATCCAATAACCATTCAGCAAGCTCCAAGTAGTACTAGTACAAGTCAAGCTAGGGAAAAGTTCAGAAATGAAAGTTAAGCTCAAAATCAGAAAAACAGTTTTGACGTCATTTTACGGTAATGGCACCAAAGGAACTACGATCATCGGATGAAGGTGAAAGACCCACCGTTTCGAAGCTAAGAGATAGGGCTACAATATTACAGAAGGTCACTCAACCCAGTTTCGAGTGTAACCAGGTCAAAAATGCAAGATACTATACCAGAATCACAAAAACAAATTCACAGAACGCATTCTAGCGGAAACATCATAACTCAGGCTCTCCAAGTCCAAATCCAGAAATTCCAAAACCAGATGAAAGCTAAGAAACAGGGATAAATTTTATCAGAAGACCCCAACAACCAATTCGGAAGCAATCCTGACCAAAACAACCAATTACAGGCGCAATTCTTACATTCGGGTAAAACCAGAACAGCAATAGTAATTTCGACTTTTCTCATTCCACACTACTCCGATTGACCTGAAATTTTGTAGGAACCTTTACAATATCATTCCCTACAACTTTCATGTTTTAAGACAAGGCCAATTCTGCCTCTATCTATGAGCTATAAATTCGGACAGAATGTTCCTTCACAAAACCGAATTTTCTGAAATTTCTTCCAAAACAGAAATTGATTGCAATTGTCCACTTTTTCCACCTTCTAGAATCATTATAAACCATTTCCAATCATCATACATGACCCCATAATCATATTCATATGAAAACAGAAAAATCCCCAATAATTATAAAACTTCACCAATTCAACCAAAATCAAGATATAATCCATAAAAGTGCATCTTATACCACCACCAATCATGAATTGAACATCATTAGAGGAAGGAGAGTGGTTCTTCACAACTCACCTTAGCAATACAAGAGATATAGCAACTAGTCACCTTAGCTTTCCAAACAACTCCACAAAACACCTCAAGATCACTTAGCAAAGAGATTTTATGGAATGATTTGGAGTTTTATTGGTTGGATTTGAAGATTGAGCAAGAAATAGAGGGAAGAAATTGAGAGCTTTTCTTTCTTTCTTGAGCAAGAACATTCGGCCAAGAAGCTTGCAAAATGAAGTGAGTTTTGGGCCAATTTGAATTAAATGGTAAAGTTATGAATAGTAGTCAAACTCAAGACTAAATCTTATGGTCACACTTGTCACCTTTAGGTGTAAAACTTATCTTTTTGTCTCTCCAATACAAATATCTTAACACCTTGTAATATTAATATCACTTAATACAAAATTCCAACAAGTTGTCAAAAATATAATGCATTTACCGCACTAGCGGGTCCCACGTCCAAAATACGCTTTTAATTTCTCAAAAACTAACCGATACTAGAAAAATCATTTTAAAACTATTTTTGCTCATAAACTTTATCTGGGGAATTTTCTAATAAAGAAAATGTAGAAAAGGCGGGCGATTAAATAAGATAAACCCTTGAAAATTAGAAAATTTTCGGGTTCTCACACTCATACTTTCGGGGCGTCACAATCTCCCCTCCTTAAAAGAATGTCGTCCTCGACATTCCATCTTGTACCAATCAAGTCGAGACATCCCGCAAGAATCACTAATATTTCAAACCAAACCCACAGTCCGGCATCCTAAACTTCAAGCCTAGGACACACTACAGAGATCTGAAGCCTAAGCTCTGATACCAACTGTGATGACCCCACCTCCCCCTAAGGCGAACCAGAGGGTTCGGCGGGCCGCCTGCCTAGCTCTCGCCGGGACTCAGTCGTTCACTATAGTCCTCAAATGAATTACGGGATAAATCTCAAATATACATCACATGGTCCACAAATATACATCAAAGTCTCCAATAATTACATGTCATAAGCGAAGCGGAAATGATTCCCAACTATACATAAAATGATTCCACATCCAAACGGTACAAAATATAACAATTCCAACTAAGCCATCCAACCACGTGAATAAGCACAACAAGTCCTTCCTTCGCCTTGAGCCCTGTGGAGGGGAATAAAATATTTTTGGGGTGAGCTAGAAGCTCAGCGAGTAACCAGTAAAATCAGTAATCAAATCGGTTTAACAATATTTCATTTCAATGATGTCATAAATCAAATGATAAGTCCAGAAACAATTACAACATTTACAAACCATTAAATATGGAGTATCAATAATTCAAGAAACATTTACAATGGAAAGCGATAGTAACATTCATTAAAAGGATACGGGCTCACATGGAGCTATTCGTTTGTTCGTTCGTTCCCTTGACATTCCCCCTTATTCCTCCAATCGTTTGAAAATACATTTTTTTGTAAGTAGAATCCCTCGTTCATCCTTTTGTTCGTTCATCCCCTTTTCCGGACGTTGACCGGACTCCGCCCATCCGACCATTGGCCGGACTCCACCCATCCGGACGTAGCCGGACTACAAGGTAATACTCAAGTATACCAAATTCACCCAAGGTCACCATATCGCCCGACCGAGTCCGCTTCTGGCTCGAGTCGATCGGTAACGAAGGGCAGGGCCCAATTCAGCCAAACGGCTTACATTCATGCGCAACTAGCATTTAATCATTAATCATTGAAATCGAGTGCGATAAAGTACACACTCGCCTAGAAAACTCGTTTTAACAATCATTGAATGCACTTAACACATTATCAATTCATAATAACAAGCCAAAGTCAAGGAAATATAACAAACAAGGAACACTCTCATATAAGCACGCATGATATGCAAGAAAACAGTTCAAAAGTAACTTTGGAAACAGTTCAAAAGTAACTTTGGAAACAGTTCAAAAGTAATTAATGCAAGAAATCAGTTCAAAAGTAACTTTGGAAACAGTTCAAAAGTAAATAATGCAGGAAACGGTTCATAAATAACTTTAGAAATGGTTTGAGGTCACTCACCTCCATGGCTCAGAAACCATCCATCAAATATCATTGCCTTACTCAAATCCAAGCCTTAGATCACAAACGCAAAGCAAACAAGTCCTTTAAAAGTTCGGACAGCACTTCCTCTGAATTTGCTTACTTTTCCAGCCATCATGGCTTCATTATTTCCTCATTCCAACCCAAAGGTACACACACAACAACAGGTTCATCCAATAACCATTCAGCAAGCTCCAAGTAGTACTAGTACAAGTCAAGCTAGGGAAAAGTTCAGAAATGAAAGTTAAGCTCAAAATCAGAAAAACAGTTTTGACGTCATTTTACGGTAATGGCACCAAAGGAACTACGATCATCGGATGAAGGTGAAAGACCCACCGTTTCGAAGCTAAGAGATAGGGCTACAATATTACAGAAGGTCACTCAACCCAGTTTCGAGTGTAACCAGGTCAAAAATGCAAGATACTATACCAGAATCACAAAAACAAATTCACAGAACGCATTCTAGCGGAAACATCATAACTCAGGCTCTCCAAGTCCAAATCCAGAAATTCCAAAACCAGATGAAAGCTAAGAAACAGGTATAAATTTTATCAGAAGACCCCAACAACCAATTCGGAAGCAATCCTGACCAAAACAACCAATTACAGGCGCAATTCTTACATTCGGGTAAAACCAGAACAGCAATAGTAATTTCGACTTTTCTCATTCCACACTACTCCGATTGACCTGAAATTTTGTAGGAACCTTTACAATATCATTCCCTACAACTTTCATGTTTTAAGACAAGGCCAATTCTGCCTCTATCTATGAGCTATAAATTCGGACAGAATGTTCCTTCACAAAACCGAATTTTCTGAAATTTCTTCCAAAACAGAAATTGATTGCAATTGTCCACTTTTTCCACCTTCTAGAATCATTATAAACCATTTCCAATCATCATACATGACCCCATAATCATATTCATATGAAAACAGAAAAATCCCCAATAATTATAAAACTTCACCAATTCAACCAAAATCAAGATATAATCCATAAAAGTGCATCTTATACCACCACCAATCATGAATTGAACATCATTAGAGGAAGGAGAGTGGTTCTTCACAACTCACCTTAGCAATACAAGAGATATAGCAACTAGTCACCTTAGCTTTCCAAACAACTCCACAAAACACCTCAAGATCACTTAGCAAAGAGATTTTATGGAATGATTTGGAGTTTTATTGGTTGGATTTGAAGATTGAGCAAGAAATAGAGGGAAGAAATTGAGAGCTTTTCTTTCTTTCTTGAGCAAGAACATTCGGCCAAGAAGCTTGCAAAATGAAGTGAGTTTTGGGCCAATTTGAATTAAATGGTAAAGTTATGAATAGTAGTCAAACTCAAGACTAAATCTTATGGTCACACTTGTCACCTTTAGGTGTAAAACTTATCTTTTTGTCTCTCCAATACAAATATCTTAACACCTTGTAATATTAATATCACTTAATACAAAATACCAACAAGTTGTCAAAAATATAATGCATTTACCGCACTAGCGGGTCCCACGTCCAAAATACGCTTTTAATTTCTCAAAAACTAACCGATACTAGAAAAATCATTTTAAAACTATTTTTGCTCATAAACTTTATCTGGGGAATTTTCTAATAAAGAAAATGTAGAAAAGGCGGGCGATTAAATAAGATAAACCCTTGAAAATTAGAAAATTTTCGGGTTCTCACACTCATACTTTCGGGGCGTCACAATCTCCCCTCCTTAAAAGAATGTCGTCCTCGACATTCCATCTTGTACCAATCAAGTCGAGACATCCCGCAAGAATCACTAATATTTCAAACCAAACCCACAGTCCGGCATCCTAAACTTCAAGCCTAAGACACACTACAGAGATCTGAAGCCTAAGCTCTGATACCAACTGTGACGACCCCACCTCCCCCTAAGGCGAACCAGAGGGTTCGGCGGGCCGCCTGCCTAGCTCTCGCCGGGACTCAGTCGTTCACTATAGTCCTCAAATGAATTACGGGATAAATCTCAAATATACATCACATGGTCCACAAATATACATCAAAGTCTCCAATAATTACATGTCATAAGCGAAGCGGAAATGATTCCCAACTATACATAAAATGATTCCACATCCAAACGGTACAAAATATAACAATTCCAACTAAGCCATCCAACCACGTGAATAAGCACAACAAGTCCTTCCTTCGCCTTGAGCCCTGTGGAGGGGAATAAAATATTTTTGGGGTGAGCTAGAAGCTCAGCGAGTAACCAGTAAAATCAGTAATCAAATCGGTTTAACAATATTTCATTTCAATGATGTCATAAATCAAATGATAAGTCCAGAAACAATTACAACATTTACAAACCATTAAATATGGAGTATCAATAATTCAAGAAACATTTACAATGGAAAGCGATAGTAACATTCATTAAAAGGATACGGGCTCACATGGAGCTATTCGTTTGTTCGTTCGTTCCCTTGACATTCCCCCTTATTCCTCCAATCGTTTGAAAATACATTTTTTTGTAAGTAGAATCCCTCGTTCATCCTTTTGTTCGTTCATCCCCTTTTCCGGACGTTGACCGGACTCCGCCCATCCGACCATTGGCCGGACTCCACCCATCCGGACGTAGCCGGACTACAAGGTAATACTCAAGTATACCAAATTCACCCAAGGTCACCATATCGCCCGACCGAGTCCGCTTCTAGCTCGAGTCGATCGGTAACGAAGGGCAGGGCCCAATTCAGCCAAACGGCTTACATTCATGCGCAACTAGCATTTAATCATTAATCATTGAAATCGAGTGCGATAAAGTACACACTCGCCTAGAAAACTCGTTTTAACAATCATTGAATGCACTTAACACATTATCAATTCATAATAACAAGCCAAAGTCAAGGAAATATAACAAACAAGGAACACTCTCATATAAGCACGCATGATATGCAAGAAAACAGTTCAAAAGTAACTTTGGAAACAGTTCAAAAGTAACTTTGGAAACAGTTCAAAAGTAATTAATGCAAGAAATCAGTTCAAAAGTAACTTTGGAAACAGTTCAAAAGTAAATAATGCAGGAAACGGTTCATAAATAACTTTAGAAATGGTTTGAGGTCACTCACCTCCATGGCTCAGAAACCATCCATCAAATATCATTGCCTTACTCAAATCCAAGCCTTAGATCACAAACGCAAAGCAAACAAGTCCTTTAAAAGTTCGGACAGCACTTCCTCTGAATTTGCTTACTTTTCCAGCCATCATGGCTTCATTATTTCCTCATTCCAACCCAAAGGTACACACACAACAACAGGTTCATCCAATAACCATTCAGCAAGCTCCAAGTAGTACTAGTACAAGTCAAGCTAGGGAAAAGTTCAGAAATGAAAGTTAAGCTCAAAATCAGAAAAACAGTTTTGACGTCATTTTACGGTAATGGCACCAAAGGAACTACGATCATCGGATGAAGGTGAAAGACCCACCGTTTCGAAGCTAAGAGATAGGGCTACAATATTACAGAAGGTCACTCAACCCAGTTTCGAGTGTAACCAGGTCAAAAATGCAAGATACTATACCAGAATCACAAAAACAAATTCACAGAACGCATTCTAGCGGAAACATCATAACTCAGGCTCTCCAAGTCCAAATCCAGAAATTCCAAAACCAGATGAAAGCTAAGAAACAGGGATAAAGTTTATCAGAAGACCCCAACAACCAATTCGGAAGTAATCCTGACCAAAACAACCAATTACAGGCGCAATTCTTACATTCGGGTAAAACCAGAACAGCAATAGTAATTTCGACTTTTCTCATTCCACACTACTCCGATTGACCTGAAATTTTGTAGGAACCTTTAAAATATCATTCCCTACAACTTTCATGTTTTAAGCCAAGGCCAATTCTGCCTCTATCTATGATCTATAAATTCGGACAGAATGTTCCTTCACAAAACCGAATTTTCTGAAATTTCTTCCAAAACAGAAATTGATTGCAATTGTCCACTTTTTCCACCTTCTAGAATCATTATAAACCATTTCCAATCATCATACATGACCCCATAATCATATTCATATGAAAACAGAAAAATCCCCAATAATTATAAAACTTCACCAATTCAACCAAAATCAAGATATAATCCATAAAAGTGCATCTTATACCACCACCAATCATGAATTGAACATCATTAGAGGAAGGAGAGTGGTTCTTCACAACTCACCTTAGCAATACAAGAGATATAGCAACTAGTCACCTTAGCTTTCCAAACAACTCCACAAAACACCTCAAGATCACTTAGCAAAGAGATTTTATGGAATGATTTGGAGTTTTATTGGTTGGATTTGAAGATTGAGCAAGAAATAGAGGGAAGAAATTGAGAGCATTTCTTTCTTTCTTGAGCAAGAACATTCGGCCAAGAAGCTTGCAAAATGAAGTGAGTTTTGGGCCAATTTGAATTAAATGGTAAAGTTATGAATAGTAGTCAAACTCAAGACTAAATCTTATGGTCACACTTGTCACCTTTAGGTGTAAAACTTATCTTTTTGTCTCTCCAATACAAATATCTTAACACCTTGTAATATTAATATCATTTAATACAAAATTCCAACAAGTTGTCAAAAATATAATGCATTTACCGCACTAGCGGGTCCCACGTCCAAAATATGCTTTTAATTTCTCAAAAACTAATCGATACTAGAAAAATCATTTTAAAACTATTTTTGCTCATAAACTTTATCTGGGGAATTTTCTAATAAAGAAAATGTAGAAAAGGCCGGCGATTAAATAAGATAAACCCTTGAAAATTAGAAAATTTTTGGGTTCTCACACTCATACTTTCGGGGCGTCACAGTTTTCATCTCTCAAAACTTCTAATCCTATGTCCAAGGTTTAGAATATAAAGGAGCGTTCACATTTTCTAAACTAATGGAGTCAAAATTCATCAAAACTCTACTCAGTTTTCATAATAAAGGTCGAAGTTAAAAGTTCCAAGTTTCAAGTAGAAAACTAGTGAAATTCTCCAAGAATTACTCTAGCTAAACGCTCCATTTTTAGGATTCAATCTCATGAAATTCAAGGGCATAAGACTAGGGGTTGAAATTTATTTCTCAAGTATAAAATGAGGTGCAAACAACTAAGAAAGTAATGCTTGTAGCCTAGAAAATGTTTCCAAGTGACTTCAGAGTGTTGTCACTTTACAAGGAAAAATTCAGTTTTGGCAACTATCTTTGAAAAATCATAACTTGAGTTCCATACATCCAAAATTGGTAAATCTTATACTGTTGGAAAATAAACTCGATGAACTAAAACTCTCTAGAAGACATTTTTCCCAGATTCAAATCCAAAATCAGTCAAATTTTAGCTCCAACTCATTATTCCAGCAAGAACAGAGCAAAACAGCCTTGCATTTTCAGTGAACTTTTAGAAATTTAGCAAAATTTATAGAAATATAATCAGCCCTTGAAATTTATACCACTGAAAGAACTCCAAGTCTAGTTTCAAACGCAATAAACGAAACTCAATTTGGACCTTTCTACACCAAGATACAACAGTTTTAGGAAAGCTGATTTTTGGAACCTGGTTCACGAAATTCCCAGTTTTGGACCACTTGACACAGTTTCAAAATCAGGTCATAACTAAAGCTACACAACTCAAAATTTAGCGTGGTTTGTGGCGTTGAAAACTGTATTCAAAATTCTAAAAATCACTAGAAGGAACTGTCTTAAAATTCATTTTGTAAGATTAGTGAAAACGAGCTACAAACTGCAGCTACACTTGTTTCTCGGATGAAAAAAGTGAGGAAAATCAGTCAAATTTGCCTATTCACTACAGCTCATAGAAAACGAACTAGCAGGTGCATTTTATACCGTTGAAAAGCCCTCGGAGTCCAGTTTCAAATGTCATAAACGACACTTGATTTTGACTCCTGTACAAAAATTTATAGGCTGTTAAGTACGGACAGGCAGACTGCCTTGATCAAATTTCCAGATTTGGTTTCTTCTCTCTTTAGCCTATCTTTTCCCCACTCAAATGAAATGATTTTTGAGAGATAATTTTGACACACACAATCCATTATATAACAAGCATTTTTGCAGCAATTTTAACAACAAATTTCGAAATTTAACCAAGGGAATGAAATCAGCAAAATTCGGACAGATTCTCCTCTCATTCTCTTCACATTTTTCTCTCCAACTTTTCTCTTCAACTTTCACAACCAAAATCAAGTTGCCATGCACTAAACAACAACCAAAGAAGCAATTCCTCAAGGCCACTAGCTAAGAAGCCACCTCAAGACATCTACCTAAAGTCAAGGTTCATTGAACCCATCAACAACCCAAGATTAACTAGATAAACTAACTAAGCTAACCTTAAGTTGGAAGGAAAAATGAGAGCTTTGGGGAGTTATCTTACCTCCAAGAGTAGAAGACCAAACCACAAGACTTTAAGCTCTAAACCACCAAGGTTCTTTCCTCCTTCAAGTCTCCTCTCAAGCTTGAGTGATGATCCAAGAAAGTGAGCAAGATTGGAGTGAGTTTTTGGAGCAAGAATGGAAGAAATGCTAGCTGAAATTTTGGTAAGAAAGGGTGAAGGAAGGGCCGGCCAAGAGGGGAGGGGAAGAAAGGGTTTGTGTGTGATGTTGGTGAAGTGATGGAATGAAAAGGTAGAAGTGACATAAAGGTACTTTGGTACAAAAAGTCAACAAATAAATAGAGGGCCATTAGTGTTTCTAATTAAGCTTAATTTAACTCACTCACCTCTAATCCCTCAATTAACTTTTCTTAGTCTACTATTGATCACCCTTAATTCTCTAAGATCACTACACTCTGGGACCGAAATTTGTCTCAAAAAATGTGTACTCACTATTTCTCACTAAACAGGCCGCAAAAAAATTAAATTTACTAGCAAGCGTTTTAAAATATAAAATGAGACATTGTTCCATGCAAATGAAATTAAAATGGATGAAATAATTTAATTGGAGTAAACAAATAAATAAATAATTAAATAGGCCAGTAAAATATAATAAAAGTAAAATAAAATTCGGGTCCTCACACCTCTTCTTTTATAAAGTTTCCTAATTTAGAAATAATCATACTTATTTCAATTTTATTACTATTATCTTGATTATTTTTATTATTTTTATTATCTTGGCTGTTATTATTTGATTATTATTATCCTTATTATTTTATTTTTATTATCTTGATTATCATTATTTTATTATTATCTTTATTATTTTCATTTATATATATTATTTTTCTTATTTTATTTATATATTTTTTATTTATTTACATTTTTTATTTCTATTTATATATATGTGTATTTATTTATTTATATTTTATTTTATTTCCATTTATACTTTTATTTCATTATTCATTTATATATATATATTTTCTATTTTATTTATTATTACTACCATTATTGTTTTTAATTTATGTTAAAAGTTTGTTTAAATATCTAAGACTTATTTTACTCTTCATAAATTTTTCCTAATAACATTAGGTAATATGTTTTATACTTCTAGTTAGGTATCTCGAATGTAATTAATTAAGCATAAGCATTAATAACTTAATTTATAGCCCAACACTAAATTAAGCTGGGCTTTGATGTTTAATAACCATGATAATCCACAAAAGATGGGTTAGTCTTATACATGGGATTAATTAATTGAAAATTTACTAGGCTTATAATATATTTCCGGCTCAATTATACTTGTAAAATTATTATTATTTTTTTGCAATGGTTGATATTGGCCCAAGGTCATTTAGCCCAAACATTTCTTTATTGTCTTCTAGTCTTAGCCCAATACTACTTTAATCTCGACCCAATATCCAACTTAACAAAACCCATAATAGTTTGATCCAATTCTATTTCCTCCATACCCGACCCGAAAAGGAATAAACCGACCTAAATCCATTTCTAATTACCTTACCCAGTTCACCTTATCCAACCCAGTTCTTGACCCAACTACACAAATGGGTCTTCTTCTTCCTCCAATTTCCCAACACAAATTTTTTCTTTTCAAAACCCTGACTTCCAAATAAAATCTTCGAACTTCACCATCATTAGTGTCATCATTCTCGCTGTTTTTTCCCTCATTGCTTCAACTGCCGGCCTCCTTGTCATGCTACGTCAACAGCAATAGCAACAGCGGCTGCTTGCTGCCACAGCAGCTTAGCGCTGCTGCTTGTTCTCTTTGGCTGGCCTTTTCTTTTGGTTGACGTTGCTGGTATTTGCTGGTGGTCTAAAGGTAGGAGGAGAGGCAACTGACCCTTCTTCAACCACCATTTCTTTTTGTGTTGAAGCTTGAAGCTTCAGCAACGATGTAACATAAATTTTTCTTAAGCAAGGCAACTTTTACTAATTATGTAATCTAACCCTAAGATGAATTTGTTTTCCTACCTAATTTCCATAACAAAATTGAATATCTATATATATATAGGTGTATCTTCATACATGTATGACAAAACATCAAAATAATACTTGAAAAAGACAAAACTTGAAAGAAAAGTTTTAGTGTTTGTTGAAACTCACAAGTGTGAGTACTTGAAATTGGTTTTTTCTAACTAATGTCTACTTGTTCAACACCAATGTTGTCTTCTTCTCTTCTCTAACAACTTCAGAGAGTTTTTGTACTAATAGGATAAAGGAAAAAGGAAGTAAGAGTGATGTTTCTCCTTGCTTATCAGATAAATAACGATAGGTAGCAACTACCCTACCACTTCTTCTACTAACTTCACCACTACAGACATGTTGTATAGTTGGGCTACCACTATCTCATTTCTCTAGTTTATCTCTTTACCTCCTAGTAATTCTTCTTAAATTACTATCTTTCGTTCATATTTTCGTTGTTGTAGGGCTTAATAGGAATTAATGTTAATAATGTTTAGGGAAAGAAATAGTGGTTATTACATTCTACCCGCCCTTAAGTAAAGTTTCGTCCTTGAAACTCACGTACAGGTATGGGTACTTGTTTCTTATGTCTTCCTCTAGCTCCTATGTTGTTTCGCTGAGTGTATGATTTATCCATTGTACCTTGACATAAGGTATCGTCCTTCTTCTTAAAACTTCTTCCTTTGCGATCCACGATTCTTAGTGGAACCTCCTCTACTGACAAATTCTCTTTCACTTCAATGGGTTAGTCCTCTAGGTTATGACTTGGATCCGATACATACATCTTCAATTACGAGACATGAAAGACGTTATGTACCCTTGACAATGCAGGCGGGAGAGCCAATCGATATGCTAAAGTCCCAACCCTTTCTAGAATTTCGTAAGGTCCCACATATCTTGGGCATAGTTTACCACTCCTTCCAAATCTCATTACTCCCTTAGTAAGGGATATTTTCAGGTACACTTTCTCTCTTGGTTGAAATTCTAATGGCCTTCTTTTTAAATCTGCCTAGACCAATGATTAAGAATTCAACCGATGGAGAAGCAAATTGGGCAAATATTTTGTCAAGTATGAGACATTCACAAAATTCTGATAAAATTTAAAATTATTTGTAAGATGCTTTTTGTTTGCATGTTGTAATTTAAAGGGTCCTCGCATTTTGCATATGCTATCTTTCAATAGAGATTGCTTGCATTATATAACTGCGAGGTGAGTAAATCTTAAATTTTGATCAAGTTCATCTGCTCTGGAAAAATACAATTCAATGAGAGATTGCATTAGCAAATGCGAGCTCACTGAACCAGTTTAGTGAATTCGACAACCTTTTGGCTTAAGAGCCCACCACAAAAAAGCATCCTTACTGTACAATTTTTCAAACATCATGACAATCTTGCAAATTGTTTTTCGAGTCTTTGAGGTCTCAAAACATCTAAATTGAACACTAGCTCTGAATCTGTGACGACTTGAAAATTTGCTTATATTTTCTTATAATTATCTCTTATTTTGAATAAATTATTTTATAATTCCTTTATTACTAATTTTATTCCCTCTATAGCTGTAATATATAACAACATCGAGAGTTTTACTTTTACTTTTATAGTTAGAGCAAATTAGGGTTTGTGCGTATTTTGGGTAGTATGATTAATTAGTGAGGTGTGTGTACTAAATTTGGTGGTTAAAAGTGAGTTTTAGATAAGAGGAAGTGTGTGATTAGAAGTGCTATTACTAAGTTAGTGAATCATAAGTTAAAACACAAGCACACGAGAGTTAAGGAAAATAGGCTTGAACCGACGTGCACCGTTTGCTACCGATTGAGTGCACCACTTAAACGCTACTTTGTTACCTTAATTTCCTTGTTTTTATTTCAGCAAAATCAGCCTCAAAATATCCCCCTAGCAGCTGAAATTATTGACCCAAGAAAAGAGAGAAGAAAAAAAAATGAGATGGAACCATAGTGTGACACTTGGCGGAAATGAACTAGGTTTGACCAAGTAAATTTTCTTTCCTTCTTATCTTCAATTTGGCTCACTTTCTTCTCCATTTCTTCTTGGATGGACGAGAACAAGAGAGAAAAAAAGAGTGAAGAAAGCTTTCCATTTCTATCCTTGAATCAAGCCTTGTTTGAGTGAAATCAACAAAACTAAACCGATTAAAGTTTCATCTTGGTGCTTAGGAAGATAGGAGTGGTGGAAATCTTGGGAGATAGTGGTTGGTTCTTCACTTTCAAGAAGGCTTTTGGAAGGTATAAGGCTAAAACTTCCTTTTCTTTTGCTTAATCTTGCTAAGTTTGGTATAGAAGCTTTTAATTTTGGCTTGCTATAGTTGATTTTCTAGTTTTTGATGGTGTAGTGGAGTTTTCAGCTAGGGTTTGCATTTTTCAGCTTTGATTATTGTTGTTTACCTAGTAAATGTTGTTATTGAGCTTGGAAATGGAATTTGTAAAGTGATTAGTGGCATGATTGTTACTTTTTAAAGTTGAAAGTTGAATTTCCAGCATTTGGTGGTGAATTTCAGTCAATTTCCTGAGCTTCCGGTATGTGTAGGAGATGAACTAGAACCTGATTTTTATAACATTGGAAACCTCTATGAATCTAGTTTTAAATGCCGCTGACGGAGCTCAATTTAGATTTTTCTACACCAAGTTATAGCCATTTTACCAAAACTGTTCAGTTACCCTGTTTTGGCTCCGACAGAATTTTTATGTCTATATTTTTGCCAATTTCGACTCTGATAATGTTTCAACTGGGGTTTGATGCCTTCATCAAAGTTGTAGACCTATGTATTAGCGTCGAAACACCATCAAATTTACCTCGATCCGATATACCTAGCTACAGTTATGACCAAAACACTGAAGGATGACAAATCTGCCACTTATAATTTCATCTTTAAACTGGTTTCCAGCTTTGATATCCATGGTAATAAGTTTATTATTTGGTTTGTTTGGTTGGTTTGAGGCCTTGAATAGATGTATGTTGTTGGTTATCACTTGTGGTTGGATTGGAGGTTTGTTGGCTTGTGAATCCAAGTTGTACTTGGATGGGAAAAGTAAGAAAATAGGGGAAATGCTGCCCAAATTTTCGCTCGAAGGATCAGCGAGTGAACTTGAAACTTGAGCGACGATTTGAGGTCGAAGTGAACTTGGATTGTCTATGGTATTCAAGTTTCCGTTAGTAGAGGTATATAAGCTGAAATTTTGCCAAAACTCGTACCTTTTAAAAGGTGAAAGTAGCGACCCTTATGACTACGATTTTCTCAATCTTTCATACCAAGTGCGAATTCAAAAGTGTTAATCGCTTCTTTAACGAAGCCAAACGAATGAGCATGAATTTTCTAGAGTTTGATAAGTGAAATGAATACTACTTCAATGAGTTTCATTTATTTGCTTTTCTTTAAGCGAAACTCTTATATATTTGAACCCTAATTGTTTTCAAACTGTCCAATGATATTTTATCTCAAACTTGGACTCCAACCAAGGAGTTGACCTTGGACGTGGTTTTGAAACGAAAAAAATTGTTGGTGAGTGTTTCCAAGTGCATGATTGAACTTGATATTTGAAAGAAATTCTTGACTTGTTTGAACGGGCAAGAGTGTACTTTATCGCACTTGCCCTAATGTGATTTCTTACTATTTATTGGTTATTATTGACTTGATATACATGTTTACAACTTGAAAACTACCTGAGATCTTGTACTTGACTTGTAAGTGCTGAGCGGTAGCATGTACCACACTCAATCCGAGTGGGAGGTACCTCTCATCTTGTCTCACTTCTTGGATCCACACCCTATTGGTTAGTTAGTCGAATTGAGCCAGTAAGGGCTTGGTCGAGGAGATTGGCGAACCATAGGTACTACTGTTTATTGTTTATTGTATAATCCTTTGGATTTGGTCCACTGGATTCAGTATACTCGAGTATTACCATTACTCTTATTTTGGATTTCAGGGCCGGTAGGGGGTTGATTGGTGGATGAAAATTGGTGTAAAGTGGAGATCTACGGTCATGGTTTTGCTTCCTCAAATGTTGACGGAGTGTTAGCGGGTTCAGATCAAGTAATGCATTGGGAAGACCGCTCTTGAGAGCTATCTATATCCTTTTATCTGGAATTGTTGGATATCTAATGATTTGTTAATTCGAATTGTTATTGTCCACTTTTATGAACTCTTATACTCGCTATTTTGATATTTCAAGTTTTACATAATGACCAACTTGCTGCATGGGTCTGCATGAGGTTTTGGAACCTCACTGAGTTTTGGCTCACTCTATTCCGTTAAATTTGTTTTCCTTACAGGGGGTACGAGCGAGGGCGTAAGACTGGTACATACTAGCTAGTTTTTGAATTTTTGGCAATTGTACGCGCACTAGTGCTCGATTAGGGTTGAATATATATGGAAATCAAATCTTTTGTTATATTTGGGGATTGTATGAATGTTTGAGATAGAAATAAATGTAATTGTATGTTCCAAGATTGGGAACTGTTCTTTCATTTACTTTTGAGGTTGTAACTTATTTTATTAAAGTAAGTGAGCGAGTTCTGGCGAGAGTTGGGCAGGCGGTCCGCTAAACCTTGGGGTACGCCCTAAGGGGAGGTGGAGTCGTCACAGAATCGGATAGCTATGTTCACTAATGTTTTGTTCATATTCACTCTATGGTTAGTCTTAGTCCATACGCATATACTCCATTTGAAGCCATACGACAAAGGCGTCGCAAAGTCCATGCATTTAACAACCAAAGAAAGTCAAAAATTTCATTTGTCTACCGAACTCCATTTCCATATGAAATGCTGAAAGCTGCCATATCTAGTTCTACACTACAAGTTCCATCTCACATGTCACAACCACAAGAGGGGAAAAAAAGCAATAAATAAACGACGATCTATGTTATATGAAATTTTACATTAACACAAGATGTAGATTGCAGGAAAGCAACTGATATAAAATGGCCTAAGATGAAGGCATCTTGATACCTAGAAGCCATATTACTGAACCAGCTGGGAATTAATTAAGTTATTCATTGGATAGGTACTCCTCCAATTCAAAGTTCTGATGAACATCTCTATGGATACTTCATATAACTATCTCCTTATTCCCTGCCTTTATTTATTGTAAGAAACCAAAGGGGTTGTAACAAGACAACGAGTCAAAAACAAAAGAATTAATGATGAATTTTTGGGGAAAATTGCAGAGATACAAAATGAGGGGAATCTGATATTACTAAGTAAATTCAAGGTGTGTAATCACTTTCCTTGAAGTTTGATTGCCCCCACTATCTTGCTAATCAGGTATTGGGCAAAAACTCTAGAATACAATGAATTTGAGAAGACAACCAAGTTGCAAGTTCTTGGATTGTCTTGACAAGAATTAGAATGCTAAAAAATTAGTTAGTTTTTTCTTGTGTTAAAGCGGTTATTTATTTTGCTATAACACCCAGAAAACCATTCATGTTAACAAACATGAATTGACAGTGCAATCTTTCAGAAAATTCATATGAAAAGATGCCAATCGAATTTGCAGAAAATTCACAGGCAACCTTTCAGAAAATTCACATGAAAGGGTGCCAAATAAATTTTCAGAAAATGACTATTATAGGGATCCAAATTTGCATCTTCATCGATTGCACACTTTAGCCCTTTTCATTCTGAGTTGTATTACAAACTATTTCCAACATTCCCTTACTTAGTTTGTAATATAACTCTAAAACTAACACCAGAAAGACCATACATAAAAGGAAGGTAATTTTCATTTTAAACTTTCCTCATAGTGTTCATATATCACATATCTAAGTTAAGTAATGGTGACTAGGTTGCTTAAACCAAGCCTCAATAAAGAAAAAAAATATTACACATATGGACTTTCAAAGCATTCATAAATTCACACTCAGTTTTAGCACTATTACTGGTCATGTGCTTATACTAATTCATGATCATATACAAAAAATTACCCCAAACTTTTGTTAGAAGCGGCACCATTTTTATGATCATATAGATAAACTATTTCTCTAACTTTAATACATAAACCGCTAAGAAACATGTTTATTAAGAGAAACTTCTCATCCTACTCATTTAAGAGTAACAATTGGCACTACTCCTTGGAATGGTCTACACCTAAATTGTAGTGCTCGCTACAACTTAAAGCAACTTGTTTTTACCCTTTAAACCTTTCAAACTAGGGGTAGTACTAGAAGAAGGTTGGGTTACCATTGCTAAGTGATTTTAGTCTAAGGGTTTTAATCTCATTCCAGATGTTTTCACATTCACCAACTCTCTTACTAGAGGTTTGGTCAACGGTTTCGCTAAGTTTTTGTGTGTTCTTACAAACACAATACTAATAACATCGTTTGCAAGCATTTCTTTAATAAATGCATGCCTCAAGCTTGTATGTCTGGACTTGCCATTGTAAACCTTGTTCAACGCTCTAGACATAGTAGTTTCACTATCACAAAGATAGTTATTGGAGGCATTGGTTTAGATCAAAAATCAATGTCAAGTAAAATATCCCTTGGCCACTCAGCCTCTTTACAAACTAAAGATAATGCAATAAATTCAGTTTCCATGGTTAAATGAGTTATCACTGTTTGCTTCTTTGAAACCCATGAGATAGCTCCACCACCAAGCAAGAATATCCAACCACCTGTAGGTTTTTGATCACTAATGCTAGTAATCCAACTAGCATCTGAAAATCCCTCAAGAACACTAGGAAAACTATTATAAAAGAATCCAAGATCCTTGGTTTTCTTAAGATAACCAAGCACTCTACCAATAGCTTTCCAATGATCTATTCCTGATTTTTTTAGTGTATCTAGCAAGTCCACAAACTGAGTATGAAATATCCAATCTAGTGCAACTCATTGCATACATAAGACTACCAATTACACTAGCATATTACAGCTGAGAAATTGGTTTATTGGTATTTTCATACAACTTAAAGTTAGGATCAAAGGGAGTCCCAACTTCTATCACATTTAGGTGCTGATATTTTTTTAATATCTTTTCCATATAATGTGATTGTGACAAGGCAAAACCCCCACTATGTGTCTTAACTTTAATTCTTAAGATAGTATTTGTTTCACCAAGATCTTTTATCTTGAACTTAGAAGATAAATACTTCTTACTCTCTATGACACCTTTATTTGTAGTACTAACAGTGAGCATATCATCCACATAAAAACAAATGAACACATCATACTCACTATTAATTTAGAATAAATGCACTTATCAACATTATTATACCTAAATCCACTAGAGAGTAAAATAGATTCAAATTTCTCATACCATTGTTTTGGAACTTGTTTTAAGCTATACAAAAACTTGACTAGTTTACACACTTTATGTTCATTACTCTGCAGCACAAAGCCTTTTGGTTGTTCCATATGCACCTCCTCATATAAGTCAACATTTAAGAAAGCCGTTTTAACATCAATTTGATATACATGAAGGCTAAATACAGAAGTTAAAACTAGAAGCACTCGAACAGAAGTAATTCTAGCTACAGGTGCATATGTATCAAAATAGTCTATTCCTTTCTTCCGCCTATAACCTTTAGCTACTAACATAGCTTTATATGTAAGAATAGTTCCATCTGTGGCATATTTCTTATGAAATACCCATTTAAAACCAATAAGCTTTGAGCCTTGAGACAAGTCCACTAGAACCAAGTATTATTTGACAATATTGAATCCATTTCATCATTCACAGCCTCTTTCCAAAATGCAGCATCGCTTGACTTCATAGCTTCACTATATGTTTTTGGATCATCCTCTATACTAAATAAAATGGGAGTTTTATTTAGTAGAGGATTTCTATTCCCGTCTACAAGAAAAACAATAGCTTGTAGAGACACAAAATCAGGAGGCAATTGCTTTTCTTTTCTTTGTTTTTGACTTCTTCTAGGTTCACTAGGAGTGTCAATTTCTTTTCTTTTTGTATCACTAGAAGAAACAACATTTGAAGCAATTTCACACCCTTGAGATGGATCTATCTTAACCATTGAATCTTTAAGAAACTTATTCTCAAAGAACTCAATGGTTGAACCAAGATTAAGTAGTCCATAGGCCCTTGAATTTTCTGCATAGCTAACGAACACACTTTGAAGTGCTTTAGGTCCCAACTTGATTCTCTTGTTGTTAGGGACTCTATAGTAAGTTATACAACCCCAAACTCTTAAATAAGATAAGTTCGGTTTTCTACCTTTCTAAACTTCATTGGGGGATACTCTAGTTTTCAAAGAAAGAACTCTTGTATGTACATGACATGCAGCCAATAAAGATTCACCCCACAAGTTGTTTGGCAATCCTAAACTCAAAAGCATGGCATTGACTGTATCTTCATGAATCCTACTTTTTCTTTCAACCAAACCATTTTGTTGTGGTGTGTAAGGTGTACTTGTTTGATGTATAATTTCGTTCTTTTCACAAAATTTTGAGAATTCACTAGGAAATATTCACCCACTCTTTTCATTTCTCAAAATTTTTATTTTCTTATTTAATTGGTTTTCTATAAGAGACTTGTATATTTTAAACATCCTAAACACTTCTTCTTTGTATTTCATAAGATACACATATACAAACCTAGAACAATCATCTATGAATGTAACAAAATATCTACTTTCTCTTCTGGTTAGAAAACCATTGAATATGCACAAGATCAAGCATTGTGTTTGTCTTTCAACTTTAGCAAAAGTCAACCTTGTAATTTTGGCTTGAACACAAGTTTAACACTTCTTATTTTCAAGATCATCATATGTGATACAGAATCTAGTCGGTTTTAAAACTTATCAAGTTCGTTGCATCAAGCAAGGGACGTCACATTGTGTCTCGGCCGAATGGTTTAGATTATTAGTTATACTCATCGTTTGTCACGTTAGTTCCAGCTGCATTGTTAGTCAGTTGGTGTTGTGAGGACCCGTAAAGTTCCCTAATTTTATCTTATTTATTTTATTTCCTCACGTGTATTTTTCTTCATTATACCCTACTATTTCGATTTTTCAGAGATTTTATAAGTAAATAGAGTTTTTAAATCATTTTCCTAGGTTAAGTTAGTTCATGATAAGTTTGAAGTGTATTATTGACGTGGGACCCGCTAGTGCGGTAAATGCGATATATTTTTGACAACTTGTTGGAGTTTTGTATCAAGTGATATTATTTTACAAGGTGTTAGGAGATAATTAGAAGTTATCTAGATGGATTAACCTTTGGTAGACAAAAGGATAAGATTAAGCATAGAAAAGGGCAAGTGTCATGAAACCATTGGAGGGTGGATTTTGACTTACTATTCATCACCTTTACCAAATACCAAAATTGACCAAAATCATTTTTATTCTTCATGCTTCTTGGCCGAACACATTGAGAGAGAAAAGAGAGAAAACCTTTCATTTTGTCACTTCAATTCTTGTCCAAATCTTGAGTTCCAACCATTAACATCTCAAATCACTCCATAAAAACTCTTTGCTAGGAAAGACTCAAGTGGTTGGTGGAGTTGTTTTGGAAGAAAGAAACCTAAGCTACTACCTTTCTTGAGATATTAAGGTATGGTGTGTACAAATTCATAGTTTGTCCTTAATAATGGTTTATTAGTGGCTGTTGTGGCTAAATATGTTGATTTGTAGTAGGTTTGATGGTTGGAAGTGGAGTTTTGATGGATTCTTGATTTATTATTGATTTTTCTGTTTTTAGATAGAAATTATTGTTTAGTCATGGATTGATGGTTTGTTATAGTGTAAAATGGAGTTGGTATATGTTGGATATGATTGGTTACGAAAAATTTCTGATTTGGGGCGGAAATTCCAGTTTAGGGTTTCAACTAACCCTGTTCTGCCCGTTTCTGTTCGGCCATGATGGAGGCCGAATTGGCCTTAGGTTAAAACATGAAATTGTAGAAAATGATGTTTTATAGCTGCCTGTAAAATTTCAGCCCAATCTGAGCACTGTAACATGTGAAAAGACAAAAATACCCCTGACTGCCATAGGTAGAGTTCGGTGGACAGTGTTGACATTTCACCAATCTGACCGCATTTGTTCACCCTGATCCGTATTGAATTAGCATTTGGCCAAAACATGGAAGTTATAGTGCTATGTCTTAGCTTTCTAACGGCCATGAAAACGTCTCAATCGGACTTCGGTAGCCTGAGTTATTGTCGTTTAAGCATAGTGCGGTTAACTAGTCTGATTGTGAGACTTTGGTTCTGTAATTTGAAATTTTGATTTGGTTACACTACGAACTAGACTGAGTGGCCTTCATCAAAATTGTATCCCTTTATCTTAGCTTCGAAACGGTATAAATTTCACACCAATTCGATAAGCGTAGCTTCGGTTGTGTCCGATACGCTAAACGATGTCAAATCTGTCTTTTGTTTTAGGGCCTAAACTTTATTTCCGGACATTTTCCTAAGTTGATTTTGGTACTTGTACGACTTTGAGCCTATTGAACTGCTATTGAAATGAGATTATTTTGTGTGTGACATTGGGGCTGATTTGTGGAAAACCGAAGCCATGATGGCTGGAAAAGTAAGGAAATTTAGGGGGAAATGCCGTCCAATTTTCTAGGCCGTCTGATTCCTTTAAGTTGGAGTTGCATTGTGGTAGAATGAGGGGATTTGGGGTTGTTTGTAACCCTCGTACCAACTGTTATCCGTTTGCCCAAAAATTTCATTTTTATTCTTTTGTACTCGTATATAACTTGGAGAGGCACCCGATTAGTAACCGAGCCTCACTTGTGCATTTCATTTACTCAGTTTTTGGATGTGGAAACTTCAACTACTTTACCTTTGTTATTCTTAGGGTTTCACGGTGATTAAGGCCA
This sequence comes from Coffea eugenioides, assembly GCF_003713205.1. Classification (NCBI taxonomy): domain Eukaryota; kingdom Viridiplantae; phylum Streptophyta; class Magnoliopsida; order Gentianales; family Rubiaceae; genus Coffea; species Coffea eugenioides. The sequence goes on from NC_040039.1 coordinate 13,601,138, forward strand.
CTTTGGGTGAAAATTTTGAAGTACCTGTACTTGAACTGGTGAGTGTACATCTCCCCTCATTTGTTGCTTAACTTGGTTTCTGCACCTACAATCTGTGATTTGAACGACTGTACTATCTGTTTATTTTGTTTGAGATGAGGGTGTACTTTATCATACTCGTTCTCTTGTATGTCTGTATGCCTATTTACTGTGTGTAATCTGTTATCTGTATCTGAGTCTGTCCGGATGTCGTTTGGAGGCTGGTATCCAATGACCTTTCTGTGACCTCTGAGCTCAACACCTGTGGCTCGTTACTCGAGTCGGGTCGGCAAGGGCCTGGTCGATTAGATAACGAACCACGGTAGTTTGTTTCTAGGAATCTTTGTGTATTGAGACTCTTGATTCCGGTATACTCGATTATTACCACTTCTGTTTCTGTTGAGGTGTTCTGGCCCGGTAAGGGGTATTTTGGTGGACGGAATTTGGTGTAAAGTGGGGTCTACGGACATGTTGGTTCTATATACGTTGACGGAGAGTCAACAGGTTTGGATCAAGTTCTGCCATGGAAATATGGCTCCTGAGAGCCACCTGTATCCTTCCTATTTGAATCATTATGTCTAACTGCTTTATTTCATATCTGGCATGTATACCTGATCGGTTAAACGTGAAATGCCAAGATTTGACTGCTATTATTTTAGTACCTCATTAAGCGTAAGCTCACCCCCTTCCCATTATCTTTGTTTTCCTTTCAGGAGCAAACTTTGAATCCATGATCTTGGAAGAAATGGTCGAGCTAGTGTAATTAATATTTTGTTAAGCTTTTTTGCAACCGAAACCCGAATTGTATTTTAAGTGTATGAATACTTTGGCTTGTATTTTAGTCTAGTTAATTTGCCAAAGAATCCGATGCAAATATATGTATAAGTGTTTAACCTTGTCTATTAAATGTATTCCATTGAGAGTATGATTTTATGGTTTGGTAAGCATGTTCTCACCTTAGTAGTTTCCAATTGTTCATTTTCTTTGGGTCCTATTGCGCGTGCTATATTGGGTTTGTGTGATTCGACTCCGTAGTCCTGGCAAAAGTTGGGTAGGCGGTCCGCTGAACCCTTTGGTTCGCCTTAGGGTGAGGTGGGACTGTCACAAGTGGTATCAGAGCTGCTTCACGTGGTCTCTGCGTGGAGTGAGTTTGGGCCAAGTGGTGTTATGGTCCTGATTTCGTGAATGTGTCTAAAGGTATAAGTGCTCTTTTGAGCATAAGCTATGAACCGTGCACGTTATAAGTGTAAAAATCTTTATCATGGTACCTGAGGAAGTTATATATGTATGTCGGGTAGGAATCGTTACTATGGATGATTTACTCTTGGGACCGGCCGACTCGAATTGTGAATTATCCTATTTGGAGATTCTTGTGCCCAGCTACTAAATAGATGAGAGACTAGGTTAGAAAGGACTTGGGCGAACTAGACATTTGATTCTATGGAACTTCATGTGGTTTGTTCGGGTGTTAGTAAGCATGATTAACCTGGATTAAGATATAAATTGTGGTATTCTCGTAGATTATGGATGGAGGTCTAGAGGGGAAATAGTTTTTCGTTAGTTGCTTTTGTGCTTTTGACCTAGTTCGTCTATAGTATTTTTAAGTGACCCCGCTACCTTCATGGATCTCTTTTGGTTGTATCTAGCTGACTGCTACTGTGTGACTGGTTCGGTACAGTTGTGTTATGTATATATGCTTTTGATCTGTGTGTACCTCTTGTTACTTGCTTATGCATATAATTATCTTTAATGTTATATTTCCGCTTTGACCCTAGATTGGTTAGACCAATGGAGGGTACTCGTAGTGGACGAGGTCGTGGGCGCGGACGTAAGCAACCCTCGAATGAAAAGGGTAACCGAGAACCAATACCTGAACCAAATCCTAAACCTAGGGTTGACCCAAATACTCAAGTAGCCGCTGCTATCCAGCGCATGACTGATCTGCTAGCCCATGTAGTGGAACACCAGGGCCAGAACCCTAATCCTCAACCTGGAAATCCTGGTAACCATATAGAGGGCGAGGATAGAGCCCTTGAAAGATTTCAGAAGTTCTCCCCACCAAAATTTCTTGGAGACCCTGATCCTGACGTGGCTGAGAGGTGGCTGTAAAAGATGATCGATATTTTTGCCGCATTACACTACACTGAGGAGAGACAGGTGACATTTGCTGTCTTCCAACTGGAGGGAGCAGCCCGTTCTTGGTGGAATATTATAAGACTTAAATGGGAACGAAAACAAACACCGAGAATGTGGGCGAACTTCATGAGGGAATTCAACGCCAAGTTTTTCCTTCATCTAATCCAAGAAAAGAAGGAAGATGAATTCATTCGGCTTCGTCAAGGAACCCAGACCGTAGCCGAATATGAGAGTCAATTTACTCGGTTATCTAAGTTTGCGCCCGAACTGATTGTAACCGAGCAAAGGCGGATAAGGCGTTTTGTCCAGGGACTCAATGTTGAGATTCAGAAGGACCTGGCGGTAGCCCAACTTAGCGCCTATAGCGATGCTGTGGAGAAAGCCCAGCGGGTTGAAAATGCGAGGTTACAGGTGAGGAACTTTCAAGCCAAGAAAAGGGGCTTTCCTGGGAGTAACTCCGAGCAAGAGGGTAAAAGTACACCCTCTAAGATTGGAAAGTGAAACGGGGAAGTACGACAACTAGGGATGTCAAGTGGTGTCTCACCGGGAGGTTCGGTCTCTGCTACTCGTGGACCCTGTGGATATTGCGGAGGGCCAAATCATACGGAAGGGAATTGTTGGAAAAAAGAAGGAAAGTGTTTGTGATGTGGAAGTGCCGATCATCGGATTGCTGACTGCCCAGTTCGATTGCGAAAAGGAAAAGGGACCCAGCAACTAACTAAGATTAACCCTGGACAGTCGGAAGAGGAAGGGACTGGATCGAAGGTACCGGCTCGGGTGTATTCTCTAGAGCACCATCAAGTCCCTAACTCGTCTGAGGACGTAAAAGGTATGATCCGTTAGTTACCTTAGATTTTGATAGATCCCGTTGATAAGAAAATTTCGAGAATGAAATTTCTTTAAAGGGGAGAGAGTGTGAGGACCTGTAAAGTTCCCTAATTTTGTCTTATTTATTTTATTTCCTCGCTTGTATTTTTCTTCATTATACCCTACTATTTCGATTTTTCAGAGATTTTATAAGTAAATAGAGTTTTTAAATCATTTTCCTAGGTTAAGTTAGTTCATGATAAGTTTGAAGTGTATTATTGACGTGGGACCCGCTAGCGCAGTAAATGCGATATATTTTTGACAACTTGTTGGGGTTTTGTATCAAGTGATATTATTTTACAAGGTGTTAGGAGATAATTAGATGTTATCTAGATAGATTAACCTTTGGTAGACAAAAGGATAAGATTAAGCATAGAAAAGGGCAAGTGTCATGAAACCATTGGAGGGTGGATTTTGACTTACTATTCATCACCTTTACCAAATACCAAAATTGACCAAAATCATCTTCATTCTTCATGCTTCTTGGCCGAACACATTGAGAGAGAAAAGAGAGAAAACCTTTCATTTTGTCACTTCAATTCTTGTCCAAATCTTGAGTTCCAACCATTAACATCTCAAATCACTCCATAAAAACTCTTTGCTAGGAAAGACTCAAGTGGTTGGTGGAGTTGTTTTGGAAGAAAGAAACCTAAGCTACTACCTTTCTTGAGACATTAAGGTATGGTGTGTACAAATTCATAGTTTGTCCTTAATAATGGTTTATTAGTGGCTGTTGTGGCTAAATATGTTGATTTGTAGTAGGTTTGATGGTTGGAAGTGGAGTTTTGATGGATTCTTGATTTATTATTGATTTTTCTATTTTTATATAGAAATTATTGTTTTGTCATGGATTGATGGTTTGTTATAGTATAAAATGGATTTGGTATATGTTGGATATGATTGGTTGTGGAAAATTTCTGGTTTGGTGCGAAAATTCCAATTTAGGGTTTCAACTAACCCTGTTCTGCCCGTTTCTGTTCGGCCATGATGGAGGCCGAATTGGCCTTAGGTTAAAACATGAAAGTTATAGGAAATAATTTTTTATAGTTGTCTGTAAAATTTCAGCCCAATCTGAGCACTGTAACATGTGAAAAGATAAAAATACCCCTGACTGCCATAGGTAGAGTTCGGTGGATAGTGTTGACATTTCACCAATCTGACTGCGTCTGTTCACCCGGATCCATACTGAATTAGCATTTGTCCAAAACACGGAAGTTGTAGTGCTATGTCTTAGCTTTCTAACTACCCTAAAAACGCCTCAATCGGACTTCGGTAGCCTGAGTTATTGTCGTTTAATCATAGTACGGTTAACTAGTTTGATTGTGAGACTCTAGTTCTGTAATTTGAAATTTTGATCTGGTTACACTACGAACTGGACTAAGTGGTTTTCATCAAAATTGTAGCCCTTTATCTTAGCTTCGAAACGGTATAAATTTCACACCAATTCGTTAAGCGTAGCTTCGGTTGGGTCCGATATGCTAAGCGACGTCAAATCTGTCTTTTGTTTTAGGGCCTAAACTTTATTTCCGGACATTTTCCTAGCTTGATTTTGGTACTTGTACGACTTTGAACCTATGGAACGGCTGTTGAAATGAGATTATTTTGTGTGTGACATTGGGGCTGATTTGTGGAAAAACAAAGCCATGACGGCTGGAAAAGTAAGGAAATTTAGGGGGAAATGCTGTCCAATTTTCTAGGCCGCCTGATTCTTTTAAGTTGGAGTTGCATTGTGGTAGAATGAGGGGGTTTGGGGTTGTTTGTAACCCTCATACCAACTCTAATCCCTTTGCCCAAAAATTTCATTTTTATTCTTTTGTTCTCGTATATAACTTGGAGAGGCACCCGATTAGTAATCGAGCCTCACTTGTGCATTCCGTTTACTCGGTTTTAGATGTGAAAACTTCAACTACTTTACCTTTGTTATTCTTAGTGTTTCACGGTGATTAAGGCCACTTTGGGTGAAAATTTTGAAGTACCTGTACTTGAATTGGTGAGTGTACATCTCTCCTCATTTGTTGCTTAACTTGGTTTCTGCACCTGCAATCAGTGATTTGAATGACTGTACTATCTGTTTATTCTGTTTGAGACGAGAGTGTACTTTATCACACTCGTTCTCTTGTCTATCTGTATGCCTATTTACTGTGTGTAATCTGTTATCTGTATCTGAGTCTGTTCGGACGTCGTTTGGAGACTGGTATCCAACGACCTTTCTGTGACCTCTGAGCTCAACACGTGTGACTAGTTTCTCGAGTCGGATCAGCAAGGGCCTGGTCGATTAGATAATGAACCACGGTAGTTTGTTTCTGGGAATCTTTGGGTATTGAGACTCTTGATTCCGGTATACTCGAGTATTACTACTTCTGTTTCTGTTGAGATGTTCGGGCCCGGTAAGGGGTATGTTTGGTGGACGAAATTTGGTGTAAAGTGGGGTCTACGGACATGTTGGTTCTGTATACGTTGACGGAGAGTCAACGAGTTTGGATCAAGTTTTGCCATGGAAATCTGGCCCCTGAGAGCCACCTGTATCCTTCCTATTTGAATCATTGTGTCTAACTGCTTTATTTCATATCTGGCATGTATACCTGATCGGTTAAACATGAAATGCCAAGATTTGACTGCTATTATTTTGGTACCTCATTGAGCGTAAGCTCACCCCCTTCCCGTTATCTTTGTTTTCCTTTCATGAGCAAACTTTGAATCCATGATCTTGGAAGAAAGGGTCGAGCTAGTGTAATTAATATTTTGTTAAGCTCTTTTGCAACCGAAAGCCGAATCGTATTTTAAGTGTATGAATACTTTGACTTGTATTTTAGTCTAGTTAATTTGCCAAAGAATCCGATGCAAATATATGTATAAGTGTTTGAACTTGTCTATTAAATGTATTCCGTTGAGAGTATGATTTTATGGTTTGGTAAGCATGTTCTCACCTTAGTAGTTTCCGATTGTTCATTTTCTTTGGGTCCTATCGCGCATGCTATATTGGGTTTGTGTGATTCGACTCCGTAGTCCTGGCGAGAGTGGGCAGGCGGTCCGCCGAACCCTTTGGTTCGCCTTAGAGTGAGGTGGGGCTGTCACAGGTTTAATATTAGTTTAGTCATTAGTTTAGTCAAATAAGAGGCTAAGGCCATGTTGACCATAGTATGCCATGGTTTGAGTTAGTCTACCCAAGTTTGAGTCAATTCTTAGTAGTTAGGGTTTAGTTAAGTGACTTCTAGTATGGTTAGGAGTAGTGAGTCTTGTAAAGGCTATAAAAGCCTTAGTTTTACATTTTACATGTGTTGAATAATATTTTGAGAAAATTCCAAATTTTTTTCTTGAGAGAAAGGGTTTTGGCTTGTGAATGCCGCCATTGAACATCTTTAGAATAGGCCTAAGGTGATTCGTCAACTTATCAATCAAGTACTCACTTTGATTGTGGTGTTGTTCTACCCATTCTAATCTTTTTCAAGCGGTCCAAGATTGATTACGAATTTCATCCCCAAACGTTGATCCTTAATCTAGGTCCAGGATTTGTGGTTCACGTTCTTGATTCGTCTTAGCGTATCGAGAATCGTATAAGTTGGTATCAAGAGTTAGGGTGAAGATATCATCATTATAGCCCTTTTTGTTTTCGTTTAGTTTCTAGGGTTTTGGTCGTTTCAACTTGCAGTTCGAATTTGTGCGATCCAATTCGTGACTTGTCTTGGTGTTTTTCTTTCATGAATCTTGTCTTGTTTACTTGTCAAAACAAAAAAAAAAAATCTCTGTCCATGCCTCTTGTGATAGAAATGCTAGGGTTTCTTTAGTTTTCCATAACTGTTTGCATTTGTTCCTTGCTATCCGATGTTGTTCCTTTGTCCAAATCATGTTAGAGTCTTGATTTTGTCATTTGTTGTCTTGTTCTGCAAGTCTTGTGTCGACTAGAGTCCATAAAATAAGAAAAAAATTCTGGTCGAACCTCGTTCTTATAGAATCTGTGGCTGTTTTCCCTGTTTTGATTGTAGTCCATAGCTGGTAGTTCTTGTTGCTTGGAAGTGTTCGAAGTTCTTGAAATTTCTAGACAAAAATCTTGAATTTCTTGAAGTTTCTTGAATGAATTCTTGAAAGTTTTGAAGTTCTTGGGTAGCATAATAGGGTTTCTTACAAATCTTGAACCAAAGTTTCCAAATCTTGAAGCTCTTGGAAACCCTAGTTCATATTCTTGAGTTTGTGAATAGCAATTGCCTTGTTTCTTGGTTAGGTGATCTGAATTGAAAAAAAAAAGAAAGAAAAAAGAATCTAATAAAAAAATACCATCGGATCACAGCTTAGAATGTAGAAACAAGAAGACAAATTGAGTTGTGAAAATCGAAATCAACTTAGAATTTTGCTTCCAAAATTCTGGACGTCAAAGCCTTGTTGAGTTTGGTTTACTTGCTCTAGCTGCAAAAAAAAAAAAAAAAAATCCGAAACACACATAGGAAAGTGTCCTAAAAACAGAATCTTTGTGATGACCCTATCGTACCCAGAGGCATACCAAAGGGCTTAGCGGATCGCCTGCCTAGTTCGCGCCAGGACTCGATTTAAAAAACGATAAAATAAATTTCACGCTAAAAGAAAGTTCTATATACACTATTACATATGTAAAAGTTATATAAACTATTACATCAAGCCATACATACCACTAGTACCAGAAAGTAAACCCTAGAGAAGCTACTAACTATAATCACCACAACAAATATATACATCTTACTAGTCAACTTATAACAAGTATTAGGGCAAAATCACTTATGCTATAAATCAAAAGTCTATACACCTTCCCGTGCTTTCTCCGGGTCGGCCCCTGCTAAGGAAAACAAATGGAATGGGGTAAACTATAGGCTTAGTGAATAATTGGAGGTAAAACATAAAATCACATCCAAATAAATATGTAAACCAAGATATTCCACATCAATAGACAGAAATGTAACATCACAATGGTAGGATACGGGTGGTTTCAAAGCCAGTTCAATTCCCCGAGTTTGACCGCCTGTTGACACTCCGTCAACCAAAATACTCATAGTCCGTAGACTCCACTTAACTTTCCCCATTCACCTTATCAACCCCCCCTGGCCAGTCAACAGCACACAGCAGCTCGAGCAAAACAAAATCACTTAACTTTAATCAAAGCTTTAACAAAGAACGAAATCCCAAGGTTAGCATGGAACTAATTTCGATCAAACCCCGGCTGGCTCGAATAGTTCGTCTACCCTAGGAATCGGGCTGGAACCAAGTCCTGAAATATCCAATCTCTCACTAGATGATATCTCTTAGCAAAGTACTCAACACAGTACTCACCCCAACAGCACACAGTACAATGGGTTCAACTCAAGTCATGTAATCACCCCAACAGCACACAGCAAATGGGTGATACTCAACACAAGGTATGTATTCTCACATATTAAATCAAAATCAAAGGATGGGCTTAGGTCGAGTGAGATAAAGTACACCCTCGCCCAAGTACCCATTTAACATATACAAGTCACCGTGACAAGTTATCACATAAATAAACCCAATTACTCACTCAAAATAGTTAGCACGCAAATCAAGGCACTTTATACGGGTCCACCGACTCCGTCCGGTTTGTCACTACCTGTGACAGAAGATTATACTCAACCATCAGTCAAACAACCATCACAAATAGAAATAAGGACTAAAACAGTCAAAACGGCAAAAACAGCTAAGAAATGCATGTGCGCATGCGCGGAAATGAAAATAGTATGAAAATGGGTTACACGGTTTTGACCATAACTAGAGTTACGGTTATCAGATCAAGGTGTACTAGGTAGCGTCTCGAAGCTAAGACAAAGGGTTACAACTCTTATGAAGACAACTTAACCCAGTTTTCAGTGGATCTAGGTCGAATTTGCAGATTACAGAACCAGAATTCCAAAGGCTGGTTTATACCTCTAGTGAAAATTTGGGCGGCATGCCCCTTGTGTTTACCTATTTTTCAGCCATTTATGGCCTCATGATTTTCCTCAAATCAGCTCCAATGTCACATATAGGCAATGTTATCACAATAGCCCTTCAACTAGGTTCAAAGTAATCCCATTACAATACAAGTCTTAACAAGGCAACCGGCAATCAAGTTTAAAGGCAAATAGCTAAATGGCAGATTTGACGTCTCTTGGCATTTCGGCCACAACTAAAGCTACGCCTATCGGTTTGGGATAAAATTTATACCATTTTGAAGGTAAGACAGAGAACTACAAGTCTCATGAAGACATAAAAAACCAGTTCATGCATTTTCAATATCAAAATGTGACATCTCAGAGAAAAACATAAAACTGTCCACAAAACAGTACATTTGGCATTCAAGGGTATTTTGGTCATTTAACATGATACAGTACTCCGATTGAGCTGAAATTTTATAGACAACTATATAACATCATTTCCTACAACTTTCATGTTTTATGATAAGCCCAATTCAGCCTCCATCATGGCCGAATGAAACTGAGTAGAATAGGGCATCCCAAGTATTCAAAGCTGGAATTAATGCATTCAAGTGATAATCTTCTTATTCATGGATAAAACCACTACTACCACTCCCTATCTAAGCTTATTCACATCATATTCTATCTAAACAATAAGAAATACAACTAACCAATTCAAAACCCTAACTCACAAATCCACCATAGTCATTAAAATTACTTAAATAGCTATCGTAAGCCAAGAATACAAGTTGCTACATAAACTTAAACAAGATTAAGGGGAAGGAATAAGATGGACAGCCATGATACCTCACTAAAATGCTTGCAAAACAAAAACCACCACCTCTCCTTGTAAAACTTTTAGCACCCCAAGCTTTCCAAGTGCTCAACTAAGAGATTAATCGATTTGGATTCCTGATTCTCACTCAAACTAAGCTAAAACTTAAGATGGAATTGAAGCTCTCTTCTATCTTTTTTTGCTCTCAAGGTTCGGCCACCATAGCTGCAAAATGAAGAAGAATGAAGTCCAAGAAAGGTTAAGAAGCTTGGTCTTAGTTTAGGTCAAAGATGGTTGGGTTGCTTCCACTTGTCATCACAAAATTTGATCTTGAATTTTCTTCTTTTCCTTGGTTTTAATGGTCATAGCTGCAAAATGAAGAAGAATGAAGTCCAAGAAAGGTTAAGAAGCTTGGTCTTAGTTTAGGTCAAAGATGGTTGGGTTGCTTCCACTTGTCATCACAAAGTTTGATCTTGAATTTTCTTCTTTTCCTTGGTTTTAATGGTCAACATTTTCGGCCATAATGATCTGATGAGGGGGTGATATTATGCACTAATAACAATGAGATCAAGTTAAGAAAGTGGCGGTCAAGTGGTGCACTCAATCGGTAACGAACGGTACACATCGGTTCAATCCGATTTTCCTTATTTCGCACGTACTAGGGTTTTAACTTACAATTCACTAACTTATTATTATTACTTCTAATCACACACACTTTCTTATCCAAAACTCACTCTTAATCACCAAATTTAATACACACTCCGTACCGATTACTCACACTATGAAAAGACGTAAAAACCTTAGTTTACCCTAACGATGAATGAAAAGGGAAAACTCTTAATTCTATTCTTTATTCCAACCATTGGGGATGTAAATGAGTAGTATAGCTATTATAAGGTAATGGATTCCAAATAAAAGAGAATTTTAAGACAAATATGAGGGATTTTACAACTCCCTAGATTAAAATTAGGGTTTTGAGTAAACTATGAGGGATTTAAGAAAAAAGAAAAACTAGGGTTTTGAGTACAAGTAGTGTTTCGAGTCTTTAGAACAAAATAATGGCTTAAAACAAAAATAAAATAAAGAAACCGTAATATCCTCTTTGAGACTAAAAACAAAAGTCGGGGTATCACAATCTTGTTTCCTAAGTGAAACCAAAGGACATTCGAATTAGACTTCCAAGCATATAATCAGGTAGTCTTTTCTAGGTTCCAAAAAAAATTCTGCCGATTTCATTGTTGTTCCAGATTTCATTCTTAATCTGTCCAGCCACATTGTGTCCATTTTTGAGTCGTTATTTCCAGTGTTAATCGAGTCTAGTTATAGTCCATATAGTCCAAGTTAGTTTTGGACTATAAAGAGTCATAGTTTCCTAATTCTAGTTTCTTTGTTCAAGTGCAATAGTTTCCAAATTGTTGCATCAGTTTTGTCCAAGTCCAAACAGGTTTTGTAGAGTAGTTTCCCAGCAATATTTTAAGTGTCTAGTGCATCCAAAATTCTGGCACAAATCCGCACCATTGTCACCAAAAATCTGTCCAGATCTTGAACTCATTGCATAGGGTTTTGTCGAGTTCAACTAGAGTGCATCTTTACCAAGCAAATCTGCAAATTTTTAGCACCTTTGTATGTATTTAATCCTTGTTATTTACTTGTCAAATTCTGACCGTGCCACACTCTTGTGATTACTACTTGATAAGTGGAGTTTCATCTTGAGGAAAGCTCTAAGTTATTCAATAGGGGAAATTAGCAGCCTTGAGAACTTATTTTTGTGATCTTAGTAGAGGGATTAAACACTTGAGTACAAATACGAGTGTGAGAGTAAACACTCAAGGAGTGCGTGAGGAATTTCTTTTGTTCAACTAACCATTTTGCAGGTTTAGTAACAATGACTAATGGAGCTAGTAGTAAATCCAATAGCAGTGTTGAAGGGGCTTCCAATTCTCTTGATGTCAAACTTCTTGCGGAGATATTGGAGGACAAGTTTAACAAGATGTTGAGTCAAGCTTTGGAGCCAATTCATGCGGAGCTCTACAAATCACGATCCACTCCAAAACAATCCAAATCAAGCTCGAGGAAGCTACATGTGGAGGAATCCACGAGCTCTAATGATGAGGAGGAGTATGCGAGGCATTCACGGACGGAGCAGCATAATAACCGTCAAAGTGATGATCCTATTAAGGGCATTAAGCTGAAAATTCCCTTTTTTCAAGGAAGGTCTAACCTTGAGGCTTATTTGGAATGGGAGAGGAAGATCGAGATGATATTTGAATGTAATAACTGCACGGATGAGTAGAAAATAAAACTTGTAGCCGTGGAGTTCACTGACTATGCATCAGCATGGTAGGATCAACTGCGCCTTAGTCGTAGAAGGAATCGTGAACGGGCTGTGGAGACTTGGAATGAATTGCGAGGGTTGATGAGGAAAAGGTTTATACCAAATTACTACCATCGTGTTTTGCACCGTAAGCTTCAAACACTCACCCAAGGCAACATGTTCGTGGAAGATTATTACAAGGAGATGGAGATGACGATAATGAGGGCCAATGTTCAAGAAGATTTAGAAGCTACAATGTCTAGATTTTTACATGGTTTTCAGCCTGAAATTGCTGAGATAGTTGAGTTCCAACACTATCTAGATATGAATGAGTTGTTGGACAAAGCCGTGAAGGTGGAAAGGCACCTCAAAAGGAGGGGTAACAATCGCACTAACGTTAACTATTAAGTTGGAAATTGGCAAAGTTCTTCTTCAAGAGATGAAGATAAAAGGTCGGTCTCTTCTCAACCACCAAAACCAAAATTACATGAGGTAAAACTAGCAACTAAGTCCGAAGTTGAAGCGGGTATACAAACTCCAAAACCGCGAAGTAGGGATGCTAACTGCTTCAAGTGTCAAGGCTTTGGACACATAGCATCTCAATGTCCAAACCAAAGGACCATGCTTATCTTACCTAATGGTGTGCCAACTTTAATGGAGGAAAGTGACAACTCGAAAGAAGAATTACCTGTGGATGGCAAAGTTGGAATCTTAGTTGTCCGAAAAGTGCTTTTTGCCCAATCTATAGAAGAGAACAATATGTAAAGGGAAAATTTATTTTACACTCATTGTAACATCAAGGATCAGTTGTATGGTCTAATAATTGATGGTAGGAATTGCACGAATGTGACGAGCTTGTTCATGGTTGAGAAATTGGCTCTTCCAACCACCAAGTACCCTAAGCCATATCGACTTCAATGGCTAAATAATGATGGTAGTGAACACATTTATAGGCAAGTGAAGGTACCATTCCGCATTGGTAAGTATAAAGATGAAGTGGTGTGTGATGTGGTACCAATGCAAGCGAGTCACTTGATCTTAAGATCATTCTTGGCAATACGATAAAGCTATGCAATTCGATGGTTGAACTAACAAGTATTCCTTCATGCATAGTGATAGAAAGATTATTCTTGTTCCTCTTACCCCTAGACAAGTCCATGAGGACCAAGTGAGGTTACATGAAAAATATGAACTCGAATGCGAGCAAAAGAAAAGAGCAATGCATGAGAGAGGCAAGGAAGCCAGCTTTGAGAAGATGAAGACGACACTTGTGTGCATAACCAAAGAAGAACTGGATCCTTCTTGTAACTTTACTAACTTGTTTGCTCATAGTTTTTCTTCCTTTTGTGAGGACTTGAAAAATCCCTTATATTTTTTTTTAAAAATTTCCTTTAATTTGGAATTTATTACTTTATAATAGCCTTACTACTCATTCACCCGACAATAAGTGCAAATAAACATAAAATCAAGGGTTTTTTATTTCATTTTCTCGTTATCGTAAATTAGGGTTTTTACGCCTTTTCGTAGTGTGATTATTCGGTACGGAGTGTGTATCAAATTTAGTGATTAAGAGTAAGTTTTAGATGATATTAAGTGATAATAATAAGTTAGTGAATTATAAGTTAAAACCCTAGTATACACGATTTAAGGAAAATCGACTTGAACCGACGGGTATCGTTCACTACCGATTGAACACACCACTTGACCACCACTTTCTTACCATAAAATATCATTGATATTTGTGCAAAATATCAGCCCCTTAATTAGCTCTTGTATTGACTAGAAAAACCAAGAAAAAGAAAAATTTTGAAAGTTAATCTCATGGTGACAAGTAGCGGCCATCCCAAGGTTGTTGACCAACCAATTTCTTTCATATTTATCACCAAAAATCACTTCAATTGCTCCTTATTTTTGCCATTCCAGCTGTGACATTGAGGGAGAAAACAAGAGGAAGAAAACTCCATTTTCATCTTGAGTTTAGCTCATTTGAGTGAAGAATCAAGAAATCTAAACCGATTAACTTCTAAATTGGGAGTTTAGGAAGCTTGGGGTGCTAAAGTTTGGGAAGGAAAGGTGAAGGATATCTCTTGCAAGCATTTTAGTGAGGTAGTATGGCTGCTCATCCTATTTCTTTCCCTTAATCTTGCTTAAGTTGTGTAGCAACTTAGATTCTTGATTAATGATAGCTATTCTAGTAGTTTTGATAATTGTGGTGGTGGACTTTTGAGTTAGGGTTTTGAATTGCTCAATTGTATATCTTGTTGTTTAGATGGCATATGGTGTCTATAATCTTGTATAGGAGGTTGAAGTAGTGGTTCAAGATAGAAATGTGAAGTTTACACCTTGAATTCATTAAATTCCAGATTTGAGTTCTTACACTACCCTGTTCTGACCAGTTCCATTCGGGCATGATGGAGGCTGCATTGGACTTAGCTCAAAACATAAAAGTTGTAGGAAATGATGTTTTATAGCTGCATGTAAAATTTCAGCTCAATTCGAGAGCTGTAGCATGTGAAATGATGAAAATACCCTTGACTGCCATAGGTAGAGTTCTGTGGACAGTTTTGACATTTCATCATTCTGGCCTCATCCTTTTCACCTTGATCCGTATTAAATTAGCATTTGGCTAAAACAAAAAATTTGTAGTGCTATGTTTTAGTTTTCCAAAGCATCTGAAAACGTCTCAATCGGACTTTTGTAGCCTGAGTTATTGTCATGTGAACACAGTGCTGTTAACCAGCTTGATGGTGAAATTCTGGTTCTGTAATTTGTACATTTGACCCAGATACACTATGAACTGGGTTGAGTTATTTTCATCAAAGTTGTAGCACTTTGGCTTAGCTTCAAAACGGTATAAATTTTACCCCAATCCGATAAGCGTAGATTCGGTTGTGACCAATACGCTAAGAGACGTCGAACCTATCTTTTTGTTCTATGTTTTAAACCTTATTTCCGGTCACTTTTCTAGCTTGGTTTTGTAATTGTATGACATTGAGCCTATTGAACGGCTATTGTAATGAGATTATCTGTGTGTGACTTTGGGACTGATTGAGTAAAAGAATGAAGCCATAAATGGCTGAAAAATAGGTAAATACAAAGGGCGTGCTGCCCAAATTTGCACTCGAGAGCTAGATAGATGTACTCGCGACTCGAGTAAGGGGAGGATGAAACTAAATTGAATCATCTGAGGTATTCAAGTCTTCTTTAATAGAGGCTTATAAGTTGGAATTTTGCCGAAACTTGTACCCTTGGAAAAATGAAATTTACAATTGACAGAAATACGTTTTCTTCGTTTCTTCGACTCAAATAGTATTTCAAAGTATAATTGCTACCAAGTTTCATAGTTTGAATAGCAAGCAAGAGTTTTACGAATATTCTCCAAATGAATTTCAATTACTTGATTCTTGTTAAACAAAACGTCTAAGTTTCAAATCTTAGATGATTTTGAAAGCTCTTAAACGATATTTTCTCACAGATTTGGACTCCAAGCCCGGAGTAATACCCAAACGTGACCCGTAGAAGCACTAGATATTTGGTGAGTGCTTCCGAATACCTAATTGAACTTGACATTTGTGTTTAATACTTGACCAATGTGATTACATGATATATGAGTGGATTGATAGGGCAAGAGTGTACTTTATCGCACTTGCCCTAATGTGATTTATTCTTGTTCATCGATTTCAATTGACTTGATATACATACATATGAATTGTATCTTACCTGGAATTCCAAAAACCCTGTGGCTATTTAGTCAAGTCGAGACGGCAAGGGTCTGGTCGATTAGATAACGAACCCTGGGTAGTTAGTAATGTCGAGTGGAGTGTTATCTTCTGGACTAATCGGTATACTCGAGTATTACCACCAGTGTTTATTGTGGAGTTCGGGCCGGTAAGGGGTTTGGTCGGTGGACGGAGATTGGAGTTAAGTGGCGTTCTACTAGACTAGTTACCTTAATTGAAAGTTGACGGAGTGTCAACTACCAATCGATCAAGCTATGGCGGAGCCGATATATAAGCAACTATATTCTTATATGTGAAATGAGGAATATTTATTGTTTGGCTATATGAAGTATTATTACTTATTTCTTGACTTGTTTTGCTCGCTATTTCACTATTGTGTTACTTCTACGTTATTTGATGGTCAATTTGATATTTGGAACATCACTGAGCTTTAACTCACTCTATTAGTTTTGTTTTCCTTACAGGGGGTACGAGTGAGGCGTGAGACGAGTACAGACTAGCGTAGTCTAGATGTTTTGAATTTTAAATTGTACTCGCACTATCACTTGACTAGGGTGATTTGTACTTGAATTGTTCTTGGGATGACCGGACCTTGAGGTAGCGAGAGTTGGTTAGAAATAATGATCAATATCTTCGCTACTTTAAACTATGCGGAGGAGAGACAGGTGTAGTTTGCTATCTTCTAGTTTGAGGGTCCAGCCAGATCTTGGTGGAATGTAGTTAAAGCTAAGTGGGAGAGCGAGGGAACCGCATGGACCTGGTTGAATTTCGTGCGGGAGTTTAACGAAAAATACCTCCCACCTATCATTTAGGAGAAGAGAGAGGACAATTTTATTAAGCTCCGTCAGGGAACTTTAAGTGTATCTGAGTACGAGACCCAGTTTATGAAGTTGTCCAAATTTGCTCCTGAATTGATAGCTACGGAACAAAGGAGGATACAAAGATTTGTGCAAGGCCTTAATGTAGAATTATAGGAGGCTTTGGCGGCGGCCCAAATCAACACTTTTACGAAGGTCTTGGAAAAGGCTCAGAGAATAGAAATCGCTAGGGCAAAAGTAAGGAATTTCAATGCCAAAAGGAGAGGTGCGCCTGGTGGAAGTCAAGGGCCGGCACAGAGTGATCGAAACATGCCCCCCCTAAAATCGGTCGTGGAGCAGGAGGTGGAAGGTTTACGGATACACCCAGGGGAGGTACTTTGAGGGGAGCCCAAAGTGGAAGGGGGCCCCAAAGTGGTAGGGGACAAGGGAAAGGCGTCTCATAGGGAGGCCAGACATCCGCCCCCTGAGTATCATGTGGGTAATGTGGGAAGTCGAACCATATCGAGGACAATTGTTAGATAAAAGCTCGGAAATGTTTAAGGTGTGGAAGTACGGAGCATCAGATTGCTAACTGCCCACTTATCAGTGATGCACAGTCAGCTGGCCAAGCGAACCCAAAACCGACCAATGTAGGAGGGGCCAGGTCGAGGGTGCCAGCCAGAGTGTACTATTTGGACCAGCGATCGATACTTAAGCCGACGGAGGTAGTGAAAGGTACGATTCCTGTTTTCTATCATTTAGCCAAAATTTTGATAAACTCTGGTGCCACCCATTCTTTTGTTAGCCCCACCTTTATGCTTGGAATTGATGTGAAAACTGAAAGATTACCATATGACTTAGAAGTAAGAACTCTTATGGGTAATCAAATTTTGCTTGCGAATGGGTGTATAGAAACTGCGAGATTTGGGTTGGTGAGCGGAAATTAGTGGTTGACCTCATAAGTTTAACTATTAAGGGGTACGATGTTATCCTAGGCATGGATTGGCTAGCTCATTATCATGCTCGGGTAGATTGTAGGATGAAAGTGGTCGAGTTTTGCATACCGGGTGAGGCAACTTTAAAACTAGACGTGAGGGGTATGTTAGCCTTGTCTGCGCTCATTTCGAGGCTAAGAGCTAGGAAATTGCTTAGTCATGGGGCACGGGGGTACCTAGCTTTTCTGGTTAACACCCCAGGAGAAAAGATTAAGTTAGAAGAGATGCCGGTGATCAATGATATCTCGACGTGTTCCCGGAGGAGTTGGCGTCATTGCCACCCGAAAGAGAGATTAAATTTAAGGTTGACTTAGCACCTAGAACTACACCCATTTCAAAAACCCCTTATCGAATGGCACATGCTGAACTTAAGGAGTTAAAAGTTCAATTGCAAGACCTGTTAGAACGGGGATTCATACATGAGAGCGAGTCACCATGGGATGCCCCAGTGCTATTTGTCAAAAAGAAGGACGGGAGTTTAAGGTTATCATTGATTATCGAGGATTAAATGCAGTAACTGTTAAGAATAAATATCCTTTGCCCCACATCGATGAGTTGTTTGATCAATTACAAGAGGCTGTGGTGTTCTCTAAGTTGGATCTTCGACAAGGGTATTATCAATTGAGAATTAGAAAAGAGGATGTACCAAAAACGGCCTTTAACACTCGATATGGGCATTTCGAGTTTGCAGTAATGCTTTTGGCTTAACCAATGCCCCAGCGGCATTCATGGATCTAATGCATTGAGTGTTTAAACCCTACTTGGATAAGTTCGTGGTGGTGTTTATTGATGATATTCTAGTGTATTCGAAGACAAGAGAGGAGCATGAACAACACTTAAGAATAGTATTACAAACCCTAAGAGAGCACCAGTTGTTTGCTAAATTTAGTAAGTGTGAATTTTGGTTAGAGAAAGTGGCGTTCCTAGGCCATATAATTTCAAATGATGAACTTACTGTGGATCCGGCCAAAATGGAAGCGATAGCTAAATGGAAACGGCCAGAGAATCCTACTGAAATACGAAGCTTTTTGGGTCTAGCGGGGTACTACCGCCAGTTTATAAAGAATTTCTCACGAATTACGGGACCCCTAACGAACTTGACAAAGAAACAAGGAAAGTACATTTGGGATGCTAAGTGTGAGAATAGTTTCCAAGAGCTTAAGAAGCAATTGACCATGGCTCCAGTGTTAGCTTTGCCTAATAGGAATGATAGCTACACGGTTTATACCGATGCCTCGAGAGAAGGGTTAGGGTGTGTTTTGATGCAAAATAGGAATGTGATTGCCTACGCATCCCGTAAGTTAAAGGCTCATGAGCAAAACTATCCAACCCATAACTTAGAGCTTGTGGCAGTTGTTTTTGCTTTCAAGAAATGGCGGTATTATTTGTACGGGATGACATTTGAGGTATATACAGACCATAAGAGCCTTAAGTACTTATTCTCTCAGAAAGAGCTCAATCTAAGACAATGTCGGTGGGTTGAGTTCTTAGAAAACTATGATTGTACCATTAATTACTATATCGGAAAGGCCAACGTTGTAGCAGATGCTCTAAGTCGAAAGACTCAACTAGCAAGTTCAATGATGGGAGAGTGGAGCTTGCTGGAGGATGTATGTGAATGGAACCCTCGTCTGGAGCCACAGAAAGTTATTTTTGGAAATGTTGAGATGAAGTCGACACTATTGAATCGAATTAAAGAGGGCCAAATGAAAGAACCAACGGTACAGAAGTGAATGGAAAGGGTGAAGAAGGGAGAATTGCCTGATTTTAACCTAAGTCCTGATGGGATTTTAAGGTTTCGAAATCACGTCGTGGTACCTAAGGATGAAGAACTGAAGAAGGAAATTTTGGAGGAATCTGATCGTTAGGTATACGGTGCATCCAGGTAGTGGTAAAATGTACCAGGATCTCAAAAGTCTGTATTGGTGGGATAATATGAAGGTGGAGATTTAAGGAAACCCTAGTTAGTGAATTTTAAATTTAAACCTTAGTATACGCGATTTAAGGAAAATCGGTTTGAACCGACGGGTATCATTCACTACCGATTGAACACACCACTTTCTTACCATTAAATATCATTGATATTAGTGCAAAATATCAGCCTCTTAATCAGCTCTTGTTGGCCGAAAATATTGACTAGAAAAATGAAGGAAAAAAAAAATTTGAAAGTTAATCTCATGGTGACAAGTGGCGGCCATCCCAAGGTTGTAGCCATTTGACGTAGTTTCAGTTGTGACCAATACGCTAAGAGACGTCGAACCTGTCTTTTTGTTCTATGTCTTAAACCTTATTTCCAGTCACTTTTCTAGCTTGGTTTTGTAATTGTATGACATTGAGCCTATTGAACAGCTATTGTAATGGGATTATCTGTGTGTGACTTTGGGACTGATTGAGCAAAAGAATGAAGCCATAAATGGCTGGAAAATAGGTAAATACAAAGGGCGTGGTACCCAAATTTGCACTCGAGAGTTAGGTAGATGTACTCGCGACTCGAGTAAGGGTTTGAGGATGAAACTAACTTGATTCATCTAAGGTATTCAAGTCTTCTTTAATAGAGACTTATAAGTTCGAATTCGGCCAAAACTTGTACCCTTGGAAAAATGAAATTTACAACTAATAGAAATACGTTTTCTTCGTTTCTTCGACTCAAATAGTATTTCAAAGTATAATTGCTACCAAGTTTCACAGTTTGAATAGCGAGCAAGAGTTTTACGAATATTCTCCAAATGAATTTCAATTACTTGATTCTTGTTAAACGAAACATCTAAGTTTCGAACCTTAGTTGATTTTGAAAGCTCTTAAACGATATTTTCTCGCAGATTTGGACTCTAAACCCGGAGTAATATCCAAACGTGACCCGTAGAAGCACTAGATATTTGGTGAGTGCTTCCGAATACCTGATTGAACTTGACATTTGTGTTTAATACTTGACCAATGTGATTACATGATATATGAGTGGATTGATAGGGCAAGAGTGTACTTTATCGCACTTGTCCTAATGTGATTTATTCTTGTTCATCGATTTCAATTGACTTGATATACATACATATGAATTGTATCTTGCCTGGAATTCCAGAAATCCTGTGACTAGTTAGTCGAGTCGAACCGGCAAGGGTCTGGTCGATTAGATAACGAACCCTGGGTAGTTAGTGATGTCGAGTGGAGTGTTATCTTCTCGACTAATCGGTATACTCGAGTATTACCACCAGTGTTTATTGTGAAGTTCGGGCCCGGTAAAGAGTTTGGTCGGTGGACGGAGATTTGAGTTAAGTGGCGTTCTACTGGACTAGTTACCTTAATTGAAAGTTGACGGAGTGTCAACTACCAATCGATCAAGTTATGGCGGAGCCGATATATGAGCAACTGTATCCTTATATGTGAAATGCAGAATATTTATTGTTTGGCTATATGAAGTATTATTACTCATTTCTTGACTTGTTTTGCTCACTATTTCACTATTGTGCTACTTCTATGTTATTTGATGGTCAATTTGATATTTGGAATATCACTGAGCTTTATCTCACTCCATTAGTTTTGTTTTCCTTACAGGGGGTACGAGCGAGGCGTGAGACGTGTACAGACTAGTGTAGTCTAGATGTTTTGAATTTTGAATTGTACTCGCGCTATCACTCGGCTAGGGTGATTTGTACTTGAATTGTTATTTTAGTGTGAAGGAACTTTGTATTTTGAGTTGAGCATCAATGTATATCATAAGTTTGAATTGTGATATTATTTATTGTTCTATGGATGTAAGTTAATTCCTCGAGGTACGAGTGAGTGAGTCCTGGCGAGAGTTGGGCAGGCGACTCGCTAAACCCTAGGGTACGCCCTAGGGGGAGGTGGGGTCGTTACACCTTTTAGCAGGTTAATCAAATGGATATGGATTTGCATCATTGCCGTCTCGTTTCAACCAATCTTGCTGCCATTCCTTTTCATGAAGATGTCAATAGAACCATTCTAGAAATTATTATCTTATTGCCCTCGTTTCTTCCTTCTTATCATGTCTATGTTTCTTTTACACATTTATCTTGATTCGGTGAGCTATCTTTGTTGTCTCATTTTTGAGCTATATACTAATCTTTGTTGTCTCATTTTTGTAGACACTGGGGCTAATTGTATACCACGAGTTCATTTAAAGCATGAGTTCATCAATGAGCATTACAACTACAATCTTCAACTTGTAGATAGTCCAAGTGAAGCTTTAATATCTCCACATCTGTGAGGACTTAAAGATTTTGCCATGTTAGCCGTTTTAACTCCATTGTATTTCATTCATTTAGTTATTTATTTATTTGTTATAGATTTGGTAATGATTTTAGTCTTAATGATTTTATTAATTTTTTATATGTGTGAGAGTTAGAGACTAGGGTTATATGCGACTTTCTTTTATGGGGGTAAACAGAAAACTTTGGAGAAAGCGGGAGTTTAATGCAATAAGAGAGAAGTGGGATTTTTTGGAGTAAGAAACTACAAGAAAGTGACATTTGGCACCATAGAAACCAATCTTTAATCCTTTAAGACTTTTTGACCAAGCCTTCTTGCTAATTTTCCTTTCATTTCAAGTCTTAAAAATAACAAACAAACCACAAGAGGAACTGAGAGAGAGAGGCCAAGAGCTTGAGGAGGAAAAGGGAGAAAAGGATTCAACCAATCTAACTTCAATCTTGCTTGGATTTTGAGGGAAAAGGAAGGAGATAACTTGGGATTTTCTATCAACCTTGGCTTAAGCTTGGAAAGAAGAAGATTTGGAGGATTGGTTTGAGTTTTATCTTGGTTGGAAAGCAAAAGAGGTAAAATGCTAGATAATCCTTCTTTCTTCACTTTATGTTGAAAACAAGTTGGATTGTTGGAATAAAGACATGATTTGGTGGTGAATCTTGGTAGTTTCTCAAGTTGATGATTCTTGAACTTTATATTTGAAACTTCAGGGTTTGTATGTAGATATGATTATGATGTTTTCTTGTTGAGAGTGTGGCTTTATATATCTAATGTTATGTTGGAAAAATTGGAAAGAAATTTCTGCTTGATGGCCGAACTTTAGGGCTGGAATTTCAGTTTTGAATTCTAAATTTTCATGATGATTTTAAGCATAATTTTGCTCAAGGAACTCTATAAGACTTTAGGCTAAGTATGTGCTGGATTTGAACTAAAATCTTGAGTTTTAAGTGGTAAGAACACCGTTTCTTTCACTGTTTTCATGGCTGGAAAATTTGTTCAAAACTGACCAAAAGAGAAAGTGACCTTATATAGCTTTGTTCTTGATTTTGTGTGGTGAACTTGCCACATTAATACCCTAAACCCATGATTAGACATTAATCCTAGTATTGTGACGACCCAACTTTTCCCTAAGGCAGAACCAATAGGTCAGCGGACCGCCTGCCCAACTCTCGTCAGGACTACGGAACAAATCATTCACAAACCTTACCAAACAGTCCAAAGAACTTTTGGAAAATGAATCATCGGAAAGCGCAAAGGACCACGGTGACAAGTGCCGAACCTGTGCAATAATAAATACTAAAAAGTCCTAATTACCACCACAAATAATTATAGAACAAATCCAAGTACTGGAGCAGGGACCCTAGGTGTGCAATGGGTTACTTGATTCATTCTGTTCCTGAAGAGTTTGCTTGATTCGATATACCAGACTTGTCTATAAAAATATTAATTTTGCGTACAATGGCAAGTAGGGTCGATTCCACAGGGAGCGGGTAGGAAATTATTTCTTTCCAAGTCAATAGAATAAAATTGGGGGATTTTTAATGGGAGGCAAATAAAATAAATAAATAAAATAAGAATAAAAATAAAAATAAAGCCAACTAAATTCAAAACTAATTCACAAAGCACAAGTTACTAAAAGTAGCAATTAATGAAATTCTACCCAAAGGATCAACTACTCAGGCACGGTCCAATTGAATGATCATCGATGCAAAGATATTTCATCCATTCATCACTAGGTTGGTTATAGCTATCAATAAGCTCTGACAACCAGTTCTTTCTTACTTTTTCGACAGACAAGGTACGACCATTGACTGCTTCCCTAACCAGATAACAACTCTAGGTACGACCGTAGGAATTTAATTACCCAATTGCATTAAAGCTAGAAGAACCCAACCCTAACCAATAAACACGCTAAGAGGGTTTATTTAAGCTAGATCTTACGTTTCCCCAACATAAAGCCAATTATGGTGGTCGCCACTAAGTATCAACTAAACGAACAATTACGGATTCAATTTAGTTAATGTGACAGTAGGCTATTAAATTAAATCAAATACCCGGCCGTTGATATTCAATTAATAAATACCCATGAACAATTAATTCAGGAAACGCACGAATAGCAATAAATTGGAAGAAATAATGAAGATTCGATTAGATCTCATAGATATTATGGACCGCGCCCTCGCGTCAACCTTTGGGTAGAGGAGAAAATTAGCCGCTCCTCATCGTGTCAATCCCGCGTGATTTAATTGAATTCATTCAATTAATTTCCGAAGAATTGGAAAGGTGAAAGAACGAAGGAACAGTTCCTCGTATTTTGCGTCTACGCAGGAGCCACCAGCACAAGGGAAATCTCACGAAATTTAGAAGAGTCAAAAGTGAAAAGTGAAAAGGGTCTCGATTGTACAGAGCCCAGATGCAATACGAAAAATCTCCAATGTCTGACCGCTAGCCGAAGAAAAAACAAAAACAAAGAAAAGCGTCTAACCCAAAAATTGCAAAAAGTAAAACTAAAGCTAAAAGAAGTGATCCCCGAATCTTGCTTTTTCCTCCTTTTTATAGCCGCCGTCAGTAGTATTCCTCCCAGGAGGAGGCTTTTGCCTAAGGGGCGCTGATCCCACGCTTCAAGTTCACTTGGACCGGGGTCCGGCTTTTCGGTAACGTCTACCTTGTCTGGCGTGGCCACGCCCTGAAATGAAAGGTCTTCTGGAAATTTACCTCAAGATATCATTTTTAATACTAACCACCTACAATTCACACAAATATAAAAAATGAGTGAAATTCCATTTCTTAGCACCATGAATAGCCAAAATTAGGATAAGATGACAATGCAAAATGTGCCAAATAACTGCTCTATCAAATCCCCCACACCTAGACAATGCTTGCTCTCAAGCATTTCGGAGCTCAGAAGTGCAACCGAGAGAGCAAAGGTCATGCAATAAGCTATACTAACACAAGCACCTCAGATCCCTGACAGTGTCGCCAAAATGAGAATACACCGGACAGGTTGTAAGTCAAAGAATATATATGAATACTAGGAACGCTCAAATCAACATCACGGGATGCCATTACCATAGGCTTGCACATTTATCACATCTCCACCACTCAAAAGTGAACTAAATACATAAATCAAAGGGACTTCGATAGGGTTGTAATGGGGTTCAGGTGAAAGGCGGGATAAGAAGGTAAAAATAGGGGATAATGAGTCAAGAGAATGTCTGAAACCCACCATATAACCACAGTGCTTTACCGGAGGAGTTTCACAAACAAGGCAGTTTTCATTTCTTGTACACACTGTGCAAGTGTTGCGAAATTTTTTTTTTTTCACTTTTTTTTCTCTTTTTCTTTTTCTTTCGATCTCAGATGTACAGGGACAACACCATACAGCATCTACTCTGAAAACACTTGCGACCATAGATTTATTTGCCTTGTATAAGTACTGCATTTCAGACATCTCTTTATGACACAAGGTTGAACAAGAAAGTCTAAAAAAAGGTCATGGGTTATCAAACATGGCTAACAACCAAAAGCGAAGGATAAAAGCTCAAATTGGTTCACTATTGGGAGACAAGATAAATGCATGATTTTTAGAAAGTTAAAGGAGGTTAAATCCTAAATGCCCTTATCATTTTCAATGCATCCAATTCAACAAAATGTAGCCTTGACATGCATAAAATAGCAAGCTATAGAATGTCAATACCTTGTGATACCCACTCGATCAAACAAAAATAGAGCAAACAAGAATAATATGCTCATATAGGGCTCAAAAGCTCTCAAAAGT
Source organism: Coffea eugenioides (assembly GCF_003713205.1). Lineage (NCBI taxonomy): Eukaryota > Viridiplantae > Streptophyta > Magnoliopsida > Gentianales > Rubiaceae > Coffea > Coffea eugenioides. The sequence continues at coordinate 13,626,709 of NC_040039.1, forward strand.
TTCAGGAATGGGTAAAGTCCAGTATATCCAACATTTAACAACACTGTCAAGGAAAACCAAAATACATAGCTAGTATAATTAACCACACACCCAAGCACTGTGATTGTAAAATTCATCATAGCAAACAAAAAGTCAACTAACTACCCCCTTTTTTTTTAGTGTTTTTTTTTTTTAGTAGAGAGAAATAATAGAAACCATCCTCCCACACCTAAAACCTACATTGCCCCCAATGTAGCAAGGATAAATAAAGTGCAAAGAAAAATGGAGCAAAACTTCCCTGACTATTGGGGCGGTACAGCGAGAGCTTAAGGAGGCGGAGATGTGGCGGTCGGAATCCAATATGAGCATAGAAAGCCGCTTGATTCTCTGTCTGAATACGGGCAAATACCTGTAGTGCCCTAAGACGGTCCTCTAGTCCATCAACTCGCCCCTCTAGCGCATGGATAGACTCATGGAGAGAGTGATATTGGGACTCCCAAGCAGGGGGAGCATGATAGGACGACGGACCCGCCTGATTCGGATGGGGTGGAGAGTCAGTGGAGGGTGCAGTTGGAGGCACCCGAGGCCGTGGCCAGCCCTCGCCAGGGGGCGTAAACTGATAGGCATCTCCCACCTTGAAAATAATCCCCATCCGCTCCAAACTGCGCAAATCCAGGGACTCAATTTCCCGAGTTAGAGCGAAGTTGTGCGGTTTCTGGAGGTCAAGCAAACCCAATCGAATGGCCAAGTGGGTAATGAGTGAGCCCAGAATGATCGGTTTATTGCGCTTCTGGATGACTGTTTGCATTTGAGTGGCTACCCAACATCCAAAATTAACCGGAACATTGTTGCGCATGCACCAAAGGAAATAAAATTCCACCTTGGTAAGAGTTCCGGAAGAATCTTTCCGCCCCGAGAAATTGATAGCCAGGAACCTGTGGATGACCTTCAAGACCGGATCCTTCAGATGAGAGGCCTTGGACTGACTCGGATTGTAAACTTGACGATCTGTGGACCACTCTCTCCAAATGTCAATGTACTCAGTCGAAAACGGTCGGGTGTAGTCACACGCACTGTTTATATATGCTCCGGAAGCAATGGTACCCTCACCAACAAACCCCAAAGTCAGATTAAACTCATTAATGGGCATACCATACTGGGTCCCTCTTAGTCAAAATTTAACAATCTCCGGCTCATCCAGAGTGATGAATTCATTGACGATGAACTCGAAAGTGGAGAAAAATTCACAACATAGCTCCTCAAATGTAGGGTAATCAATGGTCAGGTACTTCCCCCAACCTATTGCCGAGAACAACTGTTCAACTTCTCGCGCAATTCGCAAATGGTCCAAGGTCGGGGCATGGAAACACTTACAGGGGGCAAAAGGATGGTGGACCAAGTTATTGAACCGGTCCTGTTGCGGCCTTGTAAGGTTAGCGACCAGTTCCCCCATTCCCCAGGAGACATAGTGCTCTTATTCAGGCCCAAACGGGACCGAATGGGGGGTTGAACCAGTGCTCGCCTGTTACGAGGTTGGGACCCAGATGGCCCAGCAGTTGTCGCCTGTTTCGGAGGCATTCAGATACCACAGGCAAGGTGTAAATCGGCCCAGAGACAGTTAATCAATTACCCAAAAGCAAACAGGGGACCACAATTAACAGTTAATATTCAACTGCAGTCGTCCAATAGCAAAGAGGGAACACCATTACCCCAACAACCAACGACAAGTCAACAAGCACAAGAATTCCCCACTGGCGTCACGTGGTAGACAACAATAAAGAAAACAACACCAACACCTCAAAAATTGCACTAGCAGTCAATAATAGTCAATATCAGAAGCACCAGAGCCCACAAATGTATCCCAAATCGATAATCAACGAAAGACAGATATGAAGTCTCCCACTTCCAGACAACAGTCAAATGGTCCCCCGATAAAATCAATAAGTATGTCAACCCGACAGGAGTCAAATAATTTAGCAATAAAAGTCCCCAAATCGAAGTCACTAAGTCCACAAGAGAGACAAAAAGGGGTACCACTTTTGATTTCTGGGCCACGCTGCGGAAGAAAATGGCGGAGAAAGAGAGCTGGTGGCTGGACGGGTGCGCGGGCTGAGGCGTGGAGCAGGCGCGGTGGTGGTGCACAGGCAGGGAGTCGCGCGCGAGGGAGGATGCGCACCGCTGGGGCTACGCGCTGAGGAGAGCAGGGCTTGCGCACCGGCAGCTGGTCCCGCGGATAGCGCCCGGGCGGGCGTGCGAGAAGAGGTCAGCGCGCTGCTTGGGCTGGTCGAGCGCTGTGGAGGTCGCGCACTTGGCTGAGCGTGCCTATTGCTGAGGAGGGCAGGGGCTGCGCTGTGCAGGTAGCTGGATCTGGGCGTAGGCGTGCTGGGCTGCGCAGGCGGGTGGTAGCGTTGGAGAGCTGTCGCGTACTGAGGGTCGCGTGCGCGTAGGGAGGAAGTCAGCGCGCCTGCGGGGCACGCTGGGCAGGGGAGGCTGGCGCGCAGGAGAGGCCTTGGCGTGGCAGGTCGCGCGGACTGAGGCGCGCGGTGTGCTAGCGCGCGGCTCTGGGCGTGGTGGTGCGACGCGAGGTAGGCGCCGCGCGGTGCTGATGAGAGCAGAGGCGCGCGTCGGCTACGGCGGCGAGCTGCAGATCTTCGGAGGTGGCGACGACGACTTGACCAAAACAGGGAGAAGAAGCTGTTGCAGCGGAGCCAAAAGATATTTGGAGGAAAAAGGCCAAGACCGGTCAAAGAAGAAGGAAAAGTGGAAGAAGTAGGGTCTTGGTCAATTTTTTTTTTTTTTTGACTTTCGCTATCAGAAGGGTTGGAAGGCGTGGGCACGCCTTGGAGGACCTGGTCTTCTGACCATCGCCTCCTAATATGCTCAAAAGAGTTTTTTTTTTTTTTTTTCAAGGCGTGGGCACGCCTTGGAGCTCATAGTCTTCTGTTTATCACTACAAAAGCAATTTAAATTAGAAAAGTGGAACTGAAAAATTGCAAAGTACGAAAAGTAACCCCAATTAATGCTTCGAGCCTTGGGTTGCCTCCCAAGCAGCGCCTTTCTTTAATGTCTTTGGCTAGACATGGCCATCAGTTGTTTAGACATCACTACTTTGATCATCAAGGAACATAACCTCCACGTGTTTACTATTAAACCCCTCATAGTAAGGCTTTAAACGGTGACCATTGACTACGAAATTCTTCGCCGTTTTTAAGCTTTGAATCTCCACTGCGCCATAATGAAAAATGTTAGAGATAACAAACCCACCAATCCAACGCGAACGCAACTTACCTGGAAAAAGCTTAAGTCTCGAATGGTAGAGTAGAACTTTCTGTCCAATGACAAATGACTTCCTTGAGACTTGTTGGTCATGAAAAATTTTGCTCTTCTCCTTATAAATCGCGGCATTCTCATAGGCTTCATTCCTTAGCCCCTCTAATTCTTGTAGTTGGAGCTTTCTCTGTCCTCCGGCCTCCATAAGGTCCATGTTACACTGTTTAAGCGCCCAGAACGCTCGGTGTTCAAATTCCACCGGGAGGTGGCAGGGCTTCCCAAAGACTAACCTGTATGGGGACATCCCTATTGGTGTTTTGTATGCGGTACGGTAAGCCCAGAGAGCGTCTTCCAACTTCAAACTCCAGTCTTTCCTATCAGGCCGCACCATCTTCTCCAGAATTGACTTAACTTCCCTATTCGACACTTCGGCCTGACCATTCGTCTGAGGATGATACGGAGTGGACACTTTATAGAGCACGCCATACTTACGAAACAATGCAGTGATTGTCTTATTGCAAAAATGGGTGCCCCTGTCACTCACTATAGCTTTCGGCATTCCAAAACGAACAAAAATGTTAGATTTTATAAAATCTGCAACCACTCTCGAATCATTAGTCCGGGTGGCCTTCGCCTCCACCCATTTGGAAACATAATCGACAGCAAGTATAATGTATAGAAAACCAAAAGATGAGGGAAAGGGACCCATGAAATCTATGCCCCAGACATCAAAAATTTCAACAAATAATATGGGGGTTTGACTCATTTGGTCTCTATGAGAGATATTCCCCACCCTTTGACACTTATCACAAGATTTGCAGAATAAATATGCATCCTTAAAAAGAGTAGGCCAATAGAAACCACTTTCTAACACCTTACGAGCCGTTCGCTTTGGACCAAAATGCCCTCCACATGCAAATGAATGACTAAAGGTCAAAATAGATTGGAACTCACTTGCACTTACACACCTTCTTACCATTTGGTCCGCGCATTGCCTCCACAGGTACGGGTCATCCCAGATATAGTGTTTGGCATCACTCTTCAATTTTTCTCTCTTAGCCTTTGACCAACCTGCAGGCAATTGATTCGTTATCAAAACATTGACAATATCAGCGTACCAAGGTATTGACGAATCCATGGCTAATAATTGCTCCTCAGGAAATGATTCTCTCAACGGTAGATCCTCTTGATTTGTGAGCAACCGGCTCAAATGATCCGCCACCAAATTCTCGGCTCCGCTCTTATCCTTGATCTCTAAATCGAACTCCTGCAGGAGCAGGATCCACCTAATGAGCCGCGGTTTGGCATCCTTTTTCGCCAACAGGTACCTCAGAGCTGTATGATCAGAAAAAACAATTACTTTTGCACCAAATAAATATGACCTAAATTTTTCTAGTGCAAAAACAACAGCAAGTAATTCTTTCTCCGTCGTGGAATAATTAAGTTGAGCTCCACTCAACGCTCGTGATGCATAGTAGATCGAGTGTGCCGCTTTTCCAATTCTTTGCCCCAATACGGCCCCCACGGCATAGTCACTTGCATCGCACATGATTTCAAACGGAAGGCTCCAATCCGGAGGTTGAATGACAGGCGGCGATGTCAACGATTTCTTTAGTTTATCAAAAGCCACCTTGCATTCATTGGTGAAATCAAATATCACATCCTTTTGCAGCAACTTGAACAGGGGTGCTCCAATCTTTGAGAAATCCTTGATGAACCTCCTGTAAAATCCTGCATGACCTAAAAAGGAACGTACTTCCCGTGCACAAACGGGGTAAGGTAGAGCAGAAATAAGATCTATTTTAGCTTTGTCTACCTCTATCCCCTTAGCCGACACAACGTGCCCTAAGACAATGCCATGTTCTACCATAAAGTGACACTTCTCCCAGTTAAGAACCAAATTCGTCTCTATGCATCTTTTTAAAATTAGAGCTAAATTATCAAGGCATTCATCAAAACTATTCCCGTATACACTAAAATCATTCATGAACACCTCGATTATCTTTTCTAAATATTCCGAAAAAATACTTACCATGCACCTTTGAAAAGTTGCTGGAGCATTGCAAAGGGCGAAAGGCATCCTACGGTAAGCAAACATACCAAATGGGCAGGTGAACGTGGTCTTCTCCTGGTCCTCCGGTGCTATCGCGATCTGAAAGTACCCTGAAAAACCATCTAAAGAACAATAGTAAACACGACCTACCAATCTCTCAATCATTTGGTCGATAAAGGGGAGAGAAAAATGGTCCTTTTTTATCACAGAGTTTAATCTCCGGTAGTCAAAGCATTGACGCCAATCAGTAGCTTTCCTAACCGGGACCATATCACCCTCTTGGTTCTCCTCTACGGTTACTCCCGCTTTCTTCGGGACCACCTGAATTGGGCTCACCCAGGGACTGTCTGAAATGGCGAAGATGATCCCTACCTCTAGGAGTTTGAGTATCTCCTTCTTCACAACTTCCATCATTAAGGGATTCAGTTTTCGCTGTGCTTGCCTCACCGGTTTTGCATCATCCTCGAGTCTTATCCGATGCATGCACAAGGACGGGCTTATCCCTTTTATATCGGCTATGCTCCACCCGATTGCCTCCTTGTGATCTCTAAGGAGTCGCACCAGTCTTTCCTCCTGACTTAGAGACAGATGAGCAGAGATAATCACAGGAAGTGTCTCACTGTCTCCCAGGAATACATACTTCAAATGCTTCGGGAGGGGTTTGAGCTCTAACTTCGGTGCCTGCACAACTGAAGGAAGCGACTTTGTCTGAACCTCTAGCACAAAAAGAGAAGTAAGCTCGTGCCTTGGAGATACGGTTGGAAATGAGTGTAGGGCTTCAACTGTGCGGTGTAGCTCATCCCTCCTGTCCACATCAAGAGTCACACCCAACTCAAGATGCTTGGTTAGGGCCACTTCTAATGCATCTTCACCATCCAATTCAAAAGTTTCCTGCACAAACGGCTCAATAACACTCAAAGCGAAGACTGAGTTAGATTCCTCTGGATACTTCATTGCCTCAAAAATGTTAAAATTCACAGTTTCACCATCAAATTCCATTGATAAAGTACCCTCATTCACATCTATTTTGGTCCTGGCAGTGCTAAGAAACGGTCTACCCAACAAGATAGGCGATGGATTTAATAATTTCTCATCTCCCATGTCCAAGATATAAAAGTTTGCAGGAAAGACTAATTCATTTACCTGAACCAAAACATCCTCAACTAGCCCCTCTGGATAAGTTTTTGTGCGATCAGCTAATTGGATTATGATGGCTGTTTCTTTTAGTGGCCCAAGGTTCAGAGAAGCAAAAATGGTCTTCGGCATCACATTAATTGACGCCCCTAAATCTAACATTGCTTTTCTAATCGGTGTATTTCCTATTTTGCACTGGATCGTGAACATACCTGGATCTCCACACTTGGGTGGGAGCTTTCTTTGGAGCATGGCTGATACATTTTCTCCCACCGCTACTCTTTCATCCCCTTTCAATTTCCTCTTATGGGTGCATAAGTCCTTGAGAAATTTTGCGTACTTCGGCACTTGCTTAATTGCTTCCAACAAGGGGATGTTGATCTCCACTTTCCTGAATACGTCCAGGATCTCTTTTTCCTTCTATGCCTTCTTCGTCTTTGCCAACCTGCATGGAAAAGGGGGTAAATTAGATTTAATAGGTAGTGATGGTGTTCGAGTTACCTCAGGATCTCCACGAATGTGTCCTTCCTCCTCTATCTCCTTCTCGATTTCGTCTTCACTTTTACTCTTCAAGTTCGTGACCTTTGGCCCCTCCACTTCCTTACCACTCCTTAATGTCATGGCACTTACATTTCTGGGATTTGCCTCAGGTTGCGATGGCAATTTTCCATAGACGTGGGACTCTAGGCGATTAATGGCAGTTGCCATTTGACTCATGCGAGTCTCCATGTCTTTCATGCCTGCATTGGTGTCCTGCTGGAACTGAGCCATATTCGAAGTCAATAATCTGGTCTCCTGCTGGATCTGTCTAGTCTCTTGCTGGATCTGGGAGGTAGTAGTAGCCAGACTTTTGACAATATCCTCCAAAGAACTCCCTGTGTTGGAGGATGAAGGTTGGAGTTTCAGTTGCCATGGTTGCTGAAACCCTGGTGGACGATTGGAGAGTGAATTTTGCGGTCGGTTTCCATAACTGAAATTGGGATGGTCTCTCCAACCGGGGTTGTATGTGTTGGAGTACGGGTCATACTGCCTGCGGGACGCGGGCACACCTTCGGCCATGTTTACCTGTTCCGCCCCGTCCTCCTGTAAAATGGGGCACGTGTCTGTGCAGTGGTCCACGCTAGTGCAGATTCGACACACCTTCGCTCGCGGCGTGTCTCTCATGGCTAATTGCCTAACAACAGACGTCAACTCTGACAGTTGCTGCTGTATGGATGAAGTCTCTACCTCGTTGACTATACGGGGGGGTTGCTCTCACGGAAGCCAAATTGCTGGGAGTTCTCTGCCATTGCTTCGATAAGCTCCCACGCTTCCTTCGGTGTCTTGTTTGCCAGTGCTCCCCCACTCGCAGCGTCAATGATACTCCTATCGGTTGATTGGAGCCCTTCATAGAAGTATTGGATTAACAGTTGTTCACTAATTTGATACTGCGGGCATCTAGTGCACAACTTGTTAAACCTTTCCCAGTATTCATACAAGGACTCACTGAGATACTGTTTAATGCTGCAGATCTCCTTCCTCAAACTCGCAGCCCGGGATGCAGGGAAGAATTTTTCCAAAAACTTTTTTTTCAACTGTGCCCATGTGGTAATACTACCCGCTGGTAGGTAGTATAGCCAATCTTTTGCTGCATCCTTGAGAGAGAAGGGGAAAGCTCTAAGTCTTATCTACTCCTCAGTGACCCCAGGAGGTTTCATGCTAGAGCAAACTACCTCGAACTCCTTGACATGTTTGTGGGGTTCTTCCCTAGAAAGACCGTGAAACGAATGTAGGAGGTGAATCAACCCCGACTTCAGCTCGAAGGCGGTATTCTCAGCCAAAGTGGGGAATGTGATGCACAAGGGCTGGTGAGTCAATTCAGGGGCAGCCAGCTCCCTTAATGTTTGGGTGTTGGCCATGCTTATTTCGTCTTCTACTGACTCGTTTGCAATAAACGAGTGTCTTTCTTTTCGTCTCTTGGTCTCTTGCCTCCGCCTACGCGCTGCCTTCTCAACCTCAGGGTCGTATATCAATTCACCTGTGCGAGAAGAACGGGGCATAAACTAGCAAAAATACCAAGAAGAATAAAATAAAAATGAAAGCTGAATTTGAAAAGAAATAAATAATCCAAACGCCAGCTCCCCGGCAACGGCGCCAAAAATTGACAGGTGCCGAACCTGTGCAATAATAAATACTAAAAAGTCCTAATTACCACCACAAATAGTTAAAGAACAAATCCAACTACTGGAGCAGGGACCCTAGGTGTGCAATGGGTTACTTGATTCACCCTATTCCCGAAGAGTTTGCTTGATCCGATATACCAGACTTGTCTATAAAAATATTAATTTTGCGTACAATGGCAAGTAGGGTCGATTCCACAGGGAGCAGGTAGGAAATTATTTCTTTCCAAATCAATAGAATAAAATTGGGGGATTTTTAATGGGAGGCAAATAAAATAAATAAATAAAATAAAAATAAAGCCAACTAAATTCAAAACTAATTCACAAAGCACAAGTTACTAAAAGTAGCAATTAATAAAATTCTACCCAAAGGATCAACTACTCAGGCACGGTCCAATTGAATGATCATCGATGCAAAGATATTTCATCCATTCATCACTAGGTTGGTTATAGCTATCAATAAGCTCTGACAACCAGTTCTTTCTTACTTTTTCGATAGACAAGGTACGACCATTGGCTGCTTCCCTAACCAGATAACAACCCTAGGTACGACCGTAGGAATTTAATTACCCAATTGCATTAAAGCTAGAAGAACCCAACCCTAACCAATAAACACGCTAAGAGGGTTTATTTAAGTTAGATCTTACGTTTCCCCAACATAAAGCCAATTATGGTGGTCGCCACTAGGTATCAACTAAACGAACAATTACGGATTCAATTTAGTTAATGTGACAGTAGGCTATTAAATTAAATCAACTACCCGGCCGTTGATATTCAATTAATAAATACCCATGAACAATTAATTCAGGAAACGCATGAATAGCAATAAATTGGAAGAAATAATGAAGATTCGATTAGATCTCACAGATATTATGGACCGCGCCCTCGCGTCAACCTTTGGGTAGAGGAGAAAATTAGCCGCTCCTCATCGTGTCAATCCCGCGTGATTTAATTGAATTCCTTCAATTAATTTCCGAAGAATTGGAAAGGTGAAACAACGAAGGAACAGTTCCTCGTATTTTGCGTCTACGCAGGAGCCGCCAACATAAGGGAAATCTCACGAAATTTAGAAGAGTCAAAAGTGAAAAGTGAAAAGGGTCTCGATTGTACAGAGCCCAGATGCAATACGAAAAATCTCCAATGTGTGACCGCTAGCCGAAGAAGAAACAAAAACAAAGAAAAGCGTCTAACCCAAAAATTGCAAAAAGTAAAACTAAAGCTAAAAGAAGTGATCCCCGAATCTTGCTTTTTCCTCCTTTTTATAGCCGCCGTCAGTAGTATTCCTCCCAGGAGGAGGCTTTTGCCTAAGGGGCGCTGATCCCACGCTTCAGGTTCACTTGGACCGGGGTCCGGCTTTTCGGTAACGTCTACCTTGTCTGGCGTGGCCACGCCCTGAAATGAAAGGTCTTCTGGAAATTTACCTCAAGATATCATTTTTAATACTAACCACCTACAATTCACACAAATATCAAAAATGAGTGAAATTCCATTTCTTAGCATCATGAATAGCCAAAATTAGGACAAGATGACAATGTAAAATGTGCCAAATAACTGCTCTATCACACGGCCACATCAAAATCCAACCAATTTTTTTCTTCCTCGTTCAAGGTTCGCACTTGCTCGATTTCCCGAATGGATACAAGAAAGTTCACATAACCATAGAAACGTACAATCCCAAATGAATACGCGTGAAACACTTGATTAAACACTTATATACATATATACATCAGAGTCTTCAACAAGTTTACTTGAAATACAAGCCATAGTAACCATACGTATACAAAATACAATTAGGGTTTCGTTTACAGAGAAGCATGATAAAAAAGAATGTCTACACTAACTCGACTCTTTCTTCAAAAATTACAGCTCTCAAAATATGGGACCCTGTAAGGAAAACAAGGATAACGGGAACGGGGTGAGCTTACACTCAATGAGGTATCACAAGCACAAATAGTCAAGGATCATGGCATTTCACTTTTAAAGCACATATACACAATATATAAGGAAATGAACAAACACCTCAAATAGAAAGGATATAGGTGGCTCTCAGGAGTCAAAATTTCCATTGCAGTACTTGATCCCAACTTGTTGACGCTCCGTCAACGTCCGAAGAAACAAACATGACCGTAAACCCCACTTGACATCAAATTCCGTCCACCGAACATACCCCTTGCCGGGTCCGAACACCACACACAAAACAGAGGTGGTAATACTCGAGTATACCGAAAATCCAGAGTCTCCAATACCCAAAGATTTCCCAGAAACAGACTACCGTAGCTCATTATCTAATCGACCAGGCCCTTGCCGGCTCGACCTGAGTAACTAGCCACAGGTTTTGAGCTCAGAGGTCACAGAAGGGTCATTGGATACAAACCCCAAACGACGTCAGAACAGACACAGATAACAGATTCAAATTCACACAGTAAACGATCGCACAAGCAAGAGAACGAGTGTGATAAAGTACACACTTGTCTCATTCAGAATAAACAGAGTTCATAGTCATTAAAGTCACCGATTTAAAGTATAAATAAACCAGTTAAACAACAAATCAGGGGAGTGGTACACTCACCAGTTCAAGCAAAAATAACTTCAAAAGTTTTCTCCCAAAGTATGGCTTTGATCACCGTCACGTCCTAACAACAACCAAGGTAAAACAATTATGGTTTCCCCTATCCACAAACCCGAGAAACGGAATGCACAAATGAGACTCGACCACAAGTCGTGTGCTTAGTCAAGTTAATTACTAGGATAAAGAGATAACAACGTGGCATTGGAGTAAAAAGGTAGCAGTTGGTCTTAAAAACATGAACAACCCTAAAACCTTTCGCTCAAGTCGTGAGTACATCCAACTAGCTCTCGAGTGAAAATTTGGGCAGCACGCCCTTTGTATTTACCTATTTTCCAATCATTTATGGTTTCATTATTTTGCTCAATTCAGCCCCAAAATCACACACAAATAATCTTACCACAATAGCCTTTAACTAGGCTCAATTTCATTCAATTACAAAATAATGCTAGCAATGCGACCGGAACTAAGGTTCAAGACAAATTACTAAATAACAGGTTTGACATCTCTTGGTGGTTCGGTCACAATAGAAGCTAAGCTTATCGAATTGGGGTACACATTAAATTTTTTCGAAGCTAAGACAGAGAACTACATTTCCTATGAAGACATCAACACCCAATTTGTTCATTTTCAAGGTCAAAATATGCAATCTCAGAGAAAATAGAACACTATCCACAAAACAGTACATTTGGCAGTCAAGGGTATTTTTGTCATTTCACATGCTACCGTACTCCGATTAATTTGAAATTTTGTAGGCAGATATTTAACATAATTTCCTACAACTTTCATGTTTTGACCTAAGTTTGATTCGGCTTCTAACATGGACGAATTAAACAGGTAAGAACAGGGCAGTTTCAACCTTAAAGCTAGAAATTTTCTTTAGGCAAGTCCATCTAGCACATAATACACTAATTTATCACATAACAAAACTATCAAACCATGGCCAATCATTAATCATCACATGAGAGCCGAAAATTCACCATAAAAATAGAAATTTATCATAACACTACTTCAATCCATGAAATTTCTCACTAAACTACATATTTAACAACTCTAATCCACCAATTTACAATTATTAAGAGCAAAAAGGGATTTCCAGACAAGTTACATTGGAACCTTAAGAAAAATGGTAGCTTAGGGTTTCTTCTTCCAAAATCACTCCAACAAAAGCTCTAAACTTTCTTAGTGAATAACTTTTATGGAGTAGTTTGCAATTTTAACGGTTGGAACTCAAGATTTGAAGAAGAAATTGAAGATGCAAGATGAAGTTTTCTCTCTTTTTTCCTCTCCCTATTTTCGGCCAAGAAGACAAGAAAGTGAAGGAAATTTTGGTCAAATTTTGAGGTTTAGTAAAGGTAAGAAACTTGGGTCAAAGTTGGGTAGATTTCCGACAAGTGTCGCCGTAGGATCAAAGCTCAAGTTTTTCCTTTTTTTTCTTTTTCTTTGGTCAAACATTGTGGCTGGTTTAAGAGATATTTTAGGGTTAATTAACTGAAATAAAAGCAAGAATATTATGGTAATAAAATAGTGTTCAAATGGTGTACTCACTCGGTAATAAATGGTATACGTCGGTTCACATCGTTTTTCCTTATCTCGCGCGTACTAGGGTTTTCACTTATAATTCACTAACTTATTATTATTACTTCTAATCACACACTTTTTCTTATCTAAAATTCACTCTTAACCACCAAATTTAGTACACACACCTCACTAAGTGATCACACGGCCAAAATACGCGAAAACCCTAATTTACCCGAACTATAAGACTAAGGGTAAATCCCTTAAATCTCTTATTCATTACAACTATTGAGGGCGTAAATGAGTAGTAAAACTATCATAACGTAATTGAGTCAAAATAAAAGGAAATTTTAGTCAAATTTTTGTATTTAGTAGAAGTAAGAAGGTCTTGGTCAAAAGCCACCATCCATTGGTTTCGCGACAAATGGCGCACTAGGGTTTATTCTCATCCTTTTGGCTACCAATGATTAATTTTCCTAGTTAACCTCTATTGATCCCCAACCACCTTGTAAAAATAATATTCCCTAATGCAACGTCACCTAGTCGTCAAAATTTCATTGCACTAGCGGGTCCCACGTCCAATATACACTACTAACGTCACATAGACTAACTTGTACCGGAAAAATGTCTTAACAACTTAATTCCCTTATAAAAAATCTCTCAAAAATTAATATAACAAAGAAAGGTATAGAAATTGTATGCAAAAAAATAAAATAATGACTAGAAAATAAAGAAATTTTCGGGTTCTCACACTCTCTCCCCCTAAAAGAAATTTTGTCCTCGAAATTTTCTTACCACCAGAATTTATCCAAATCTTAATTAAATGGTGAAATACGGGAATCATACCTTCTACGTCCTCAAACAAGTCAAGGACACGATGTTGCTCTAGGGAATACACCCGAGCCAGTACTTTCGATCCAGTCTTTTCCCTTTTCGACTGTCCAAGGTTAGTCTTGGTTGGTTGCTGGGTCCCTTCCCATTCTCGCAATCGAATTGGGCAGTCAGCAATCCGATGATCGACGCTCCCACAGCGCAGGCATTTTCCCTCTTTCTTCCAACAATTATTCTCCGTGTGATTTGGCCCCCCGCAAAATTCGTAAGGACCACGGGATGTAGAAAACGAGCCTCCCCATGAGGCACCACTCTGTTCTCGCCCAACCTGACCACCTCTGGCTTGGGCTCCCCTTGACTCTCTCGGAAGTTTTACTCCTCCAGTTCCCTTTCCAGACTTGGGAGGGGTACTTTTATCCTCTTGTCCCGAACTACTTCCAAGCCATCCCTGTTTCTTCGCTTGGAAGGTTCTAACTTGAAATTTTGCATTTTCAACTCGTAGGGCTTTCTCTACAGCATCACTAAATGTATTGATCTGGGCTACGGCTAAATCCTTTTGAATCTCAACGTTCAACCCCTGAATAAATCGTCGTATCCTCCTCTGCTCGGTCACAATAAGTTCGGGAGCGAATTTAGACAACCTAGTAAAGTGGCTCTCATATTCTGCCACGGTTTGGCTCTCATCCTCCTTTTACTCTTGAACTAGAGGAGGAAAATACTTGGCATTGAACTCTCTCATGAAATTGACCCAAGTCCTTGGTGTTTGCTCTCTCTCCCACTTCATTCTAGTCACATTCCACCAAGAACGGGCTGCTCCCTCCAACTGGAAGATAGCAAATGTTACCTGTCTCTCTTCAGTATATTGCAGAGCAGCGAAAATATCAATCATCTTCTCCAACCACTTCTCGGCCACATCTGGGTCTGGTCCTCCAATAAATTGTGATGGAGAGAACTTTTGAATTCGTTCGAGAGCCCTACCCTCACCCTTTACATGGTTTCCAAGGTTTTCAGGTTGAAAAATAAGGTTTTGGCACTGACGCTCCACTACATGGGCCAACAGATCGGTCATACGTTGAATAGCGGCGGCTACCTGAACATTAGGGTCAACTCCCGGTCCAGGATTCTATTCAGGTACCGATTCACGATTACCCTCTTCATTCACGGGTTGCCTAGATCCGCGCCCACGGCCTCGTCCACTACGAGTACCCTCCATTCGATTTAACCAATCTAAGGTCGAAGCACGAAGGTAATATGAAAGAGAGATAAATGCATGGACAAGTTACAACAATACACACAAGTTAAAAATCAAACAATTAACACAGTTTTAACATATATATCACACAATAACAGTTAGATACAAACAAAAGTAATCCCATGGAAGTAGGGGGTTCATTCAAAAGTACAATATACAAATTAGGCCAGAAGTACAAAAGTATCTCTGCTTTCCTAACTGCCCCTCACATGGAATCAAACTTGGCTTACAGGAGGTCTAACCTAGTTCCCAATCGAGTTAACGAACTTTCCCTCATGGGTAGAACTAGGTGCGTCTCCCTCTCTAGGAGCTCCATCCGTAACCAACAAGAATAGCGCAGTTTATATCGTAGATAGCGTTAATCATACTTAATGATACCTTAACACATCACACGAAGTTCCGTAGAATCAAAGTTCTAGCTCACCCAAGTTATTTCTAACCTAGGCTCTCATCTTTAGTATTCGAGTACAAGAATCCAAAATAAGATAATTCACAATTCGAGCTGGCCAGTCCCCAAGAGTAAATCATCTACATTTAAGATTCCTCCCTGACATGCATATCTATTATCTCCAAGTACCACGAGAAAGGTTTGAAACCTATAATATTTCACGATCCATAGCTTGTGCTCAAAAGAGCACTTAGTCCTTTACACTTATTCACCACTTGGCCCAAGCTCACTTCGCGTAGAGACCACGCGAAGCAGCTCTGATACCATCTGTGACGGCCCCACCTTCCCCTAAGGCGGAACCAATGGGTCGGCGGACCGCCTGCCCAGATCTCGCCAAGACTACGGATCAAATCATTCATAAACCTTACCAAACAGTCCAAAGAACTTTGGAAAAATGAATCATCGGAAACAGCAAAGGACCGCAGCCACGTCAAAATCCAACCAATTTTTTTCTTCCTCATTCAAGGTTCGCACTTGCTCGATTTCCCCAATGGATACAAGAAAGTTCACATAACCATAGAAACGTACAATCTCAAACGAATACACGTGAAACACTTGATTAAACACTTATATACATATATACATCAGAGTTTTCAATAAGTTAACTTGAAATACAAGCCATAGTAACCATACATATACAAAATATAATTAGGGTTTCGGTTACAGAGGAGCATGATCAAAAGAATGTCTACACTAACTCGACTCTTTCTTCAAAAATCACAGCTCTCAAAATATGGAACCCTGTAAGGAAAACAAGGATAACAGGAACGGGGTGAGCTTACGCTCAATGAGGTATCACAAGTACAAATAGTCATGGATCATGGCATTTCACTTTTAAGGCACATATACACAACATATAAGGAAATGAACAAACACCTCAAATGAAAAGATATAGGTGGCTCTCAGGAGCCAAAATTCCCATTGTACTATTTGATCCCAACTTGTTGACGCTCCGTCAACGTCCGAAGAAACAAACATGACCGTAGATCCCACTTGACATCAAATTCCGTCCACCGAACATACCCCTTGCCGGGCCCGAACACACCCCTTGCCGGACCCGAACACCATACACAGAACAGAGGTGGTAATATTCGAGTATACCGAAAATCCAGAGTCTCCAATACCTAAAGATTTTCCAGAAACAGACTACCATGGCTCATTATCTAATCGACCAGGCCCTTGCCGGCTCGACTCGAGTAACTAGCCACAGGTTTTGAGCTCAGAGGTCTCAGAAGGGTCGTTGCATACAAACCTCCAAACGACGTCAAAACAGAAACAGATAACAGATTCAAATTCACACAGTAAACGATCGCACAGGCAAGAGAATGAGTGTGATAAAGTACACACTCATCTCATTCAGAATAAACAGAGTTCATAGTCATTCAAGTCACTAATTTCAAGTACAAATAAACCAATTAAACAACAAATCAGGGGAGTGGTACACTCACCAGTTCAAGCAAAGATAACTTCAAAAGTTTTCTCCCAAAGGATGGCTTTGATCACCGTCACGTCCTAACAACAACCAAGGTAAAATAATTATGGTTTCCCCCATCCACAAACCCAAGAAACGGAATGCACAAATGAAACTCGACTACAAGTCGTGTGCTTAGTCAAGTTAACTACTAGGATAAAGAGATAACAACGTGGCATTGGAGTAAAAAGGTAGCAGTTGGTTTTAAAAACATGAACAACCCTAAAACCTTTCGCTCAAGTCGCGAGTACATCCAAGTAGCTCTAGAGTGAAAATTTGGGCAGCACGCCCTTTGTATTTACCTATTTTTCAACCATTTATGGGTTTATTATTTTTCTCAATTCAGCCCCAAAATCACACACAAATAATCTTACCACAATAGCCTTTCACTAGGCTCAATGTCATTCAATTACAAAATAATGCTAGCAATGCGACCGGAACTAATGTTCAAGACAAATAACAAAATAACAGGTTTGACATCTGTTGACGTTTCGGTCACAACCGAAGCTAAGCTTATCAGATTGAGGTACACTTTATACCATTTCGAAGCTAAGATAGAGAACTACATTTCCTATGAATACATCAAAACCCAATTCGTTCATTTTCAGGTCAAAATGTGCAATCTCAGAGAAAATAGAACACTATCCACAAAACAGTACATTTGGCAGTCAAGGGTATTTTTGTCATTTCACATGCTACCGTACTCCGATTAATTTGAAATTTTGTAGGCAACTATTTAACACAATTTCCTACAACTTTCATGTTTTGACCTAAGTTTGATTCGGCTTCTAACATGGACGAATTAAACAGGTAAGAACAGGGCAGTTTCAACCTTAAAGCTAGAAATTTTCTTTAGGCAAGTCCATCTAGCACATAATACACTAATTTATCACATAACAAAACTATCAAACCATGGCCAATCATTAATCATCACATGAGAGCAGAAAATTCACCATAAAAACTGAAATTTATCATAACACTACTTCAACCTATGAAATTTCTCACAAAACTACATATTTAACAACTCTAATCCACCAATTTACAATTATTAAGAGCAAAGAGGGATTTCTAGACAAGTTACCTTGGAACCTTAAGAAAGATGGTAGTTTAGGGTTTCTTCTTCCAAAATCACTCCCCCAAAAGCTCTAAACCTTCTTAGTGAGTAACTTTTATGGAGTAGTTTGCAATTTTAACGGTTGGAACTCAAGATTTGAAGAAGAAATTGAAGATGCAAGATGAAGTTTTCTCTCTTTTTTCCTCTCCCTATTTTCGGCCAAGAAGACATGAAAGTGAAGGAAATTTTGGTCAAATTTTGAGGTTTAGTAAAGGTAAGAAACTTGGGTCAAAGTTGGGTAGATTTTCGACAAGTGTCGTCGTAGGATCAAAGCCCAATTTTTTCTTTTTTTTTTCTTTTTCTTTGGTCAAATATTGTGGCTGGTTTAAGAGATATTTTAGAGTTAATTAGCTGAAATAAAAACAAGGATATTAAGGTAATAAAGTAGTGTTCAAATGGTGTACTCACTCGGTAAAAAACGGTATACGTCGGTTCACACCGTTTTCCTTATCTCGCGCGTACTAGAGTTTTCACTCATAATTCACTAATTTATTATTATTACTCTTTTTTTTTTTTTTTAATATAAAGGGGGAAACCCCCAATATTTTATTTATAACAACGGATAAACCCAAGAAGGTGGAAAAATTCCCAACCTTCAAAACATGCCGGATAACTAGGAGCTATACCTACACAGGAAACCTGCGAATGTATGGAAAACCTATCGCATCCAAATTAATCAGCGACCGAACTCTACTTGGAAGCTGCTGAACAAATTGAAAAGTAACATATGGACTCTCCCGAGATAACGCTGCTAAGCTATCTGCCACGGCATTCGCCTCACGATGAATATGTGTAATAGACCCCTTCACCTTGCCCAGTAACAAGCGAAGTTGACTTAAGACGCTGCACAACGGCCACTTACCAACCGATCGATTCTGGACCAACCTTACCAACACTAAGGAATCCACCTCTACCAAAATACCTGACAACCCTGCCCCCATACACCACTGCAGCCCAGAACACAATGCTAAGCCCTCCGCATATACCACTTCATATTCCCCAAATTTCTCATAAAAAGCACCAATCATCTTCCCTTCAGAATCACGTACCACCCCACCACCTTTAGCTAAACCATTGATCACACTTGCATCTGTGTTGAGTTTGAACGACCCTCTAGGCGGCTTCATCCATGATATAGCCTTCAGACAGAAGGATTTGGCTGGCTTGACCCGAAAAAACCGTGCAAAATACGTATCCATATCCCCCTCCAACTGCACTTTGTTTAACATACAAGCCGCCCCCTTAGCAACCAACCACCCATTGGCTTCGAAGATAACTTTGGAATGGACAGGGTGAAGATTTCCAAACCGAGCATCATTTCTACTACGCCATAGAAACCATAACACCACTACCGGTATGACACACCGAACATGATCCAATCGACCATTGCTAGAAGATTGGAACCACACCACTAGCAGTGAAGAAACACATGAGAATGAACGCCACTGAATTCCGCAAGCCAGAAAGAAATGCTGCCAAACAGCACTTGCTAACCTGCCATGTAAGAAAATATGATTCAAGGATTCCACCGCATTACCACAGCAATCACATTTAGAAACCATGGCCATTCCTCTAGACCGGAGCTTGTCGTCCAGAGGGAGAAAATCAGACAAAACCCTCCAAGCTAAGTACGACATTTTTAACGGGAGTAACGGACACCAAATTCCACGGCAAACCAAAGACGTGTTACGCCGCTGCCGAACCAGTTCCCAGGCTGACGACACTGAAAATGCACCATCAGCGGAAGGAGCCCAAATTAACTCGTCCTTAAGCTTCGGATCAACAAATGTTTGAGAAATAATATTAACAATAGATCGTGGAAGAACCTGGAGGAGACGATCAGTATTCCACCCCGTAGAGGTGTAAAACTCAGCTACCAAAAAGTGAGGAGGCGCACCAGTAACCTGGCTGCTAAGTGGTTCATTGAAAAGCCATCGATCATACCACAAATCGATGAAGCCTTCACCGAGCCGCCAACGAATGTTATCTTCAGTGATAGCCCGCACCAAACAGACCCTCTTCCATGTTGCCGACCCCACAGCAGCCGAAGCCAAACCTGGATGTTGCTCGCCAATGTACTTACGGTGCATAAATCTGGCCCAAGGAGAGCTCTTTTGACGTATTGTCCACCATAATTTCATTGCAAAAGCCCTCTCCAAATCCAAAAGAGACCGAAACCCCAATCCCCCTTCTTCAACTGGAAAACAGACTTTTTCCCAAGAGGACCAATGAATCCTCCTACCATCCTTGCCATCCCATAAAAAGGCGTTAAACAGCTTGCCCAATCTAATAAAGACCCCCTTAGGCGGTTTAGTAACCTGCAGGAGGTAAAGAGGCATAGAACTCAACACATGACGAATCAATATGAGCTTCCCCCCAGCAGACAGAAACCGGGAACTCCAATGGTGAAGCTTTGCTCTCACGGAGGCAATTACTCCATCAAATAAGATAGCTTTGCTACGGCCAAGAGAAAGCGGGACTCCCAAATATTTGACAGGCCAAGGCTGACCTTGAAACCCCGTTTCTTGCTGAATTAATTGGATAATCTCCGAAGAGAGCTTCGACGAACACAGAAAGCGACTCTTAGAGAGATTAATTTTTTGGCCAGAGAGAGCTTGATAGTCGTGTAAACAGGACGAGACCGCCTGTAAGCATTCAGTCGATGCCCGGGTGAAAATAATCACGTCATCGGCAAACGCAAGAAACGGGACCATCCCTCCCTTAGACAAAAATCTAAACGCTGGATTGCTAGAAAACAGCCGCTGAAGACCCCTTCCAAGAAATTCCGAGACAAAAAGGAAAAGAGTGGACGATAACGGATCCCCCTGGCGAACCCCTCTAGTCGACTTGAAAAAGCCGGTGAGCTCCCCATTAACCAGGACAGAAAACCAGACGTTGGATACTAACCGAAAAACCAGATCCACTACCCCTTCTTTAAAACCAAATTCTCGCAGCATATATAACAAAAACCCCCAATCCACCCTGTCATACGCCTTCTCCATATCCAACTTCAAGATTACATTAGGGTGACGCAGCTTTTTGTCCAAATCCAGAATCAATTCCTGAGCTAGCAAAACATTATCTTGTATTCCCCTGCCCGGAATAAAACCAGTCTGAAACTCTAAAATCAACCTAGGAAGGAGCTGGTTGATACGGGTGGACAAAACCTTAGAAATGATCTTGGCACTAACATTAGCTAAACTTATTGGTCGAAAATCTTTCCACCCACATGCGCCTTCCCTCTTGGGGAGTAAAATGATCGTCGTACTGGAAAATCCGCGTGGCATTGTGGCACCAGCAAAAAAATCCTGCACCCCGTCCATGAAGTCATCTCTTATACACTCCCAACAACTTTGATAAAAACCCCCGCCAAACCCATCAGGCCCCGCAGCGCTCTGAGGGTCCATTGAGCACACTACAGTATAAACCTCATCCACCGATAGAGATTTCAGCAGCATGTCATTCTCTTCTGGCGTAAGCTTAGGCAGCTCAAGTGAAGGCCTGCTCCCTGAACTAACATCGCGGTCGGCTGTGAACAAAGAGGAGAAAAAATCAGACGCTGACAGTTTAATATCCTCGATATTATCAAGCCAACTGTCCCCGGTGCCCCTAATCCGTGCAATAAAATTAGAGCTGCGTTTCTGCTTAACCGTTGCATGGAAAAAAAGAGGTATTCGCGTCGCCTTCTTTGATCCATTTGATCGCTGCCTTCTGTCTCCAGAATTCACATTCTAAGGCTAGCTCCCGAGAATGGAGTGCCCGTGCCTCATGTACTGCCGACCTAGACAAACCGTCCCTATTTTGATCATACAACAATTCCTTGGCCAATAGATTATCCGCTGCCACTTTGACCCGTTGAGAGACATTCCCAAAAACATCCACATTCCATCCAGCTAAAACTCGCTTAACCACCTTCAACTTATTAAAAAATTTCTACATTCCAATTCCAGGAACAGGCTGAGCCCAAGCAGACGTAACTGTTTGTTGAAAAGTAGGATGACTCCGCCAAACATTAAGAAAGCGAAAGGACGACCGCCGCCTTGCCATGCTGCCCCCCTTAACCAGCAACGGACAATGATCAGATCGCCCTCGCTGAAGATGAGCAACTCGAGTCAGCTCAATAGAAGACAGCCAACCAGCATTAACGACCGCTCGATCAAGCCGCTGCCACATACGCCCATTAGTCCATGTGTAGGCAGACCCATCAAACTGTACCGGAAATAGTCCACTCCGATTTAATGCAGAGTTAAATTCTTCCAGGTCACGAATATTCGGGGCTGAACCTCCAATCCTTTCCTCCACAGAAGAAATAACATTGTAATCCCCTACGGCCATCCATGGGAGTGTAACAGACGTTGAAAAATGCTCCAGAGCCTCCCATAACTGTCGCCTACCAATTCTGTTACACCTCGCGTAAACAGCCGAAATAAAAATGGAAGAACCAGAGGGGAAAGACACATGTATATGGACCACCTGATCCGCAGCTTCTACAAAAGAATATCGCGCATCTGAACACCAGAAAATCCAAATTTTGTTGTGCAAGAAGGACTGTGCAAAATCAAAACCCAAGAACAGCTGCACACTATCCAAATGGGAGACATTAGCTAATGGCTCCAATAGGATCAGTAAACGAATATCGTTTGATCTACAAGCGCTACGAATGTGCCTCAACGACTCCTTATTCGCAGCACCCCGAATGTTCCACACTATAAACTTAATCGGATCTAACATTATGAGACCGAAGGTTATAAGGAGCAGATGAAGGCTTACCGTCTCTTTTTCTGGTCTGCCTACCACGAGTCTTGTGACTTTGAACCAAATTTTGCAGCAATTGTGTGTCTGTATCATCCAGAAGAGCTCCAGGGACAACCGGGTCATCGCTTAACTTAGATGCTGCAATTCTGCTGGCCAGCCGATCCCTAAAATTTTTTAACTCATCCAAAGAGATACCTTTCAACCCTAACTGTCCCTCAGAGTTATAGCGCACTAGACGAGCATGACCTTCATGCCGTCGAGGAGAAAGGGAACAAGCCCGCTCGCGCTGCGGCATTGAAGGCACAGATTTAGTCAACAAAATATCATCTCGGCCGAAAGAAGGAATTGTGTCCGATAAAGCTTTAACCGGAGAGGAAGAATCCGGAGGAAAACAAGTCAGTACTGAGAGATCATTCTGTGTATTCGCAGCACCCCCCGATATGAATCAGGGAGAACGGGATCCTGAGCATGAACAGTAGTCTGTGTAGGATTACCCCTAACAGGGTTAGACGAAGATGAAGGGATAACAGTAATAGAGAAATCTGCAGTGGGATTACTGCTTTCGCGCACTTGTACCCTTGGGGCTGCCACAACCCCCGAATCCACCACAGGAGGAGATTCATCGACAGCCGGTCCTCCCTTCGGTTGAAAGACTTGCCTGCCTTGAGACGGAACTGATGGTCTAGCGCGTCGCACAGGCCGCAATTCCGGATGCTTCTGATGACAGGTACTTTCGACATGACCAATGGACGAGCAAAAAACGCAGTACAAAGGATATTCTTCATACTCAATCTTCTGCCAAAAACCCCACTGATCATCCCCTATCCAAATCCTGGATCTTGGAGAATTCAATACATCAACTTCCAACAATATTCGCGCTACAGACGGACGCTTCAGCGCAGCCGTAGCTTCATCCACCTTTAATGGTCGGCCCAGTAAGTTACCCAGCTTAAGCAGAAACTGCTTTTCAAAAAACGGCAATGGAAGACCTGGGAAATTGACCCAAACTGGTGCGATGGACGACTCTGCTCCCGGCTTAAAATCGATTGTCCATTTCGACAGGGACATATGGAATTTGCCGATGTACCAAGACTTTCGACACCAGAGTCTGGTGTAATCCTCCTCCACGGAAGGTCGTAAGAGAATATGCTTGGAATCTAATAACCCTATCGGACACTCACCCTTCAGCCCCAAAGAAACAATAAATTTGCGAATAATCTCCATGGAAGGGCGACCAAATGCAAACCTGCCAACCAGTGCATTAGAATAAGGTGCCGCTATCTGTAACATATCTTGACGGGAGATCACCAACGAAGGCTCCCCCTTGTAAGTACTGAGATGGCCAATGCCAGAGGACGAAGAAGACGGAGATTGAGCCAGAATGGAGGCAAACGTCTTCGAAGGACGAACAAGAAGCGGCGCCTCCCCATGCTGGGGAGCCGCCATGAAACCCTACTAACCTTGCAAAGCCCGAAAATGGTGAGGAAGCCCGATTCTAGAGAGAAAGCCCAAATTCGTTTTTCTTATTATTACTTCTAATCACACACTTTTTATTATCTAAAACTCAATTTTAACCACCAAATTTAGTACACACACCTCACCAAGTGATCACACGGCCAAAATACGTGAAAACCCTAATTTACCCGAACTATAAAACTAAGGGTAAATCCCTTAAATCTCTTATTCATTACAATTATTGAGGGCGTAAATGAGTAGTAAAACTATCATAAAGTAATTGAGTCAAAATAAAAGGGAATTTTAGTCAAATTTTTGTATTTACTAGAAGTAAGAACGTCTTGGTCAAAAGCCACCATTCATTGGTTTCGCGACAAATAGTGCACTAGGGTTTATTGTCATCCTTTTGGCTACCAATGATTAATTTACCTAGTTAACCTCTAATGATCCCCGAGCGCCTTGTAAAAATAATATTCCTTAATACAACATGTGACAGCCCCACATCCCCCTAAGGCGAACCAGAGGGTTCGGCGGACCGTCTGCCCAGCTCTCGCCGGGACTCAGTCGTTCACTACATTCCTCAAATGAATTACAATATAAATCTCAAATATTACAACAAATGTTCCAACAATTACATGTCATAAGCGAAGCGGAAACAATTCCCAACTAAACATAAAATGAATCCAAATCCAAATTGTACAAAATATAGGCCGTCCATTCACGTGAATAAGCACAACAAGTCCTTCCTTCGCCTTGAGCCCTGTGGAGGGGAATAAAATATTTTTGGGGTGAGCTAGAAGCTCAGCGAGTAACCAGTAAAATCAGTAATCAAATCGGTTTCACAATAGTTCATTTCAATGATGTCATAAATCAATGATAAGTCCAGAAATAATTACAACATTTACAATACATTAAATATGGAGTATCAATAATTCAAGAAATATTTACAATGGAAAGCGATAGTAACATTCATGAAAAGGATACGTTCGTTCTCCTGTCATTCCCCTTTCCTTCATTCATTTGAAAATGCATTTTTCTTTTATCAATAAAACCCTCGTTCGTTCGTTCATTCGTTCATTTCATTCACCCTCTCCTGGACGTTGTCCAGGCTCCACCAACCTCCACCAACCTACAAAGGTAATACTCGAGTATACCAAAACGTTCACCCAGGTCACCATATCGCCCGACCGAGTCCGCTTCTGGCTCGAGTCGATCGGTAACAAGGGGCAGTGGCCAGTTGTGACAGCCCCACCTTACCCTAAGGCGAACCAAAGGGTTTGGCGGACCGCCTGCCCAGCTCTCGCCAGGACTAACGGTTCGGTATAGAACGAACTAATACATCCCGAAACTTACCAACGCGGGTAAACAAATCAAAATGTTAAAATTACAAAAAAAATAAAATCGAAGTCGGCTATGAATAGTAACCGACCCGTCAGAACCCAACCAAATACCAAGCAAACATTCCAATCTTGAAACTTAGCATTTACAAGCCAAAGTGGCATACAAAAGTATTCAAAAGTGGATACATGTCTGGTTTGCCAAATCAAAAGGAAAACAGTTCCCAAAAGTACATTTAGGATTTTAATACATGAGCTATACAAAAGATATGTTCAACTAGCTCAATTTGGCAGCCATTTGTCAAATCCAGTCCAAAAGTATTTATTTTCCTGTAAGGAAAACAAAAAGGAACAGAAAGGGGTGAGCTTGCGCTCAATGAGGTACCAAAAATATAGCAGAAAAATCATGGCATTTCACACTTAACAAATCAGATACACATGCCAGATGTATAGTAAAGTAACTAATGATTCACATAGGAAGGATACAGGTGGCTCTCAGGAGCCAGCTTTCCAGCGCAGTACTTGATCCAAGCCGGTTGACTCTCCGTCAACGTATATAGAACCAACGCCCGTAGACCCCACTTTACACCGAATCCCGTTCACCAAACACCCCTTTACCGGGCCCGCTCACCGCAAATGAACAGAAATGGTAATACTCGAGTATACCGGAATCAAGGGTCTCAATACCCAAAGATCCCAAAACAGACTACCGTGGTTCGTTATCTAATCGTCCAGGCCCTTGCCGGCCCGACTCGAAAAACTTAGCCACAGGATTTGAGCTCATAGGTCACAGAAATCTGAACAGATGCAGACACAGATAACAGATTCAAATTTTGCATAGTAAATTGGCTATGAACAGACAAGAGAACGAGTGTGATAAAGTACACCCTCGTCTCAAACAAATTAAACAGATTGCAGAGCAGAAATCAAGTTAAACAGCAATGGAGGGGAGTGGTACACTCACCGATTCAAGTACAGATACCTCAAAAGTTTTCACTTCGGATTGGCTTTAATCGCCAAGAAAGCCTAAAATAATCAAAATAAACCAATTGAAGGTTTCATATCCAAAATCGAGTGAACGGAATGCACAAGTGAGGCTCGCCTACACGTCGTACGCCTTGCCAAATAAATAGTAATGCAAGGGTGGAAAACATGATTTTCTTGGAAACGAAAAGGTAACATGAAGACCTAAGCGCAAACAACCCAAAAGCCCTTCGCTCAAATCACAAGTAAATCCAACTAGCCTTTAAGTAAAATTTCGGCAGCATATCCCTTGTGTTTACCTATTTTCCAGCCATCATGGCTTCATTAATTCCTCAAATCAGTCTCAACATCTCACACAAAAGTCATCTCATTTCCCAAAAGCCGTTCACTAGGCTCAAAGTAGTACAAGTACAAAAGTTAGCTAGGAAATGACCGGAATGAAAATAATCCCTAAAACATGCAAACAAATACAAGGAGACTCGATAACGAGTCATAAACCAATGCCAAATATGACCCCAATAGGGTTCCATAAACATATACAAACATTAAAGAAACCAGAAAATTCGAACATGCAATTAACTTTGGCCCTGCAAAAAAAACAGGTTTTGACTTTACTTTGCGGTAATAGCACCAAATGCACTACAATTATCGGATGAGGGTACAAGACCCACCATTTCGAAGCTAAAAGACAGGGCTACAACTTCACAGAAGGTCACTCAACCCAGTTTTGAGTGGAAACAGGTCAAAAATGCAAGATACGTCATCAACAACGTAAAACAGATTCACCAAAACGCATTCTAGCGGAAACATCATAACTCAGGCTCTACAAGTCCAAATCCAGAAATTCCAAAACCAGCTGAAAGCTAAGAAACAGGGATAAATTTCATCAGAAGGTCTCAACAACCAATTCGGAAGCAATTCCAGCCAAAACAACCAATTACCGTCGCAAATCCCAATTTCGGGTAAAACCAGAACAGCAATAGTAATTTCGACTTTTCTCACTCTACGCTACTCCGATTGACCTGAAATTTTGTAGGCACCTCTAAAATGTTATTCCCTACAACTTTCATGTTTTAAGCCAAGGCCAATTCGGCCTCTATCTAGGACCAAAAATTTCGGACAGAATGAAGAACCAAGAACCCTAATTTTCCAGAATTTCTTCCAAAACAGAAATTGATTGCAATTGTCCACTTTTTCCACCTTCTAGATGCCTTATATACCATTTCCAATCATCATATATAGCCACACAATCATGTTCATATGAAAACAGAAAATCCCCAAAAATAATAAAAGTTCATCAATTCAACCACAACTCAAGATATAACCCATAAATTTGCATCTTATACAACCACTAAGCATGATTTAAGCATCAAATAAGGGAGGAGGGTGGTTCTTCATGACTTACCTTTAAAACAAGAGAGAGAGAGAGCTATGGGTCACCTCAACCTTCCAAATAACTTCACCAATCACCTCAAAATCACTAAGTGAAGAGGTTTTATGGAACAAAAGTAAGACTAAGTAGTTGTTTTGATGATTTGGAGCAAGATGAAATCAAGAACTTGTGGAGTTTTTTTCTTCTTCTTGTCAAGAGAGGTTCGGCCACAAGCTTGGAAGAAATGGAAGATTTTTAGTCAATTTTTGGGTTTATGTAATAAATGGTAAAAGGATAAATAGTAAGTCAAATTGAAGATGGAATCTCTAAGTGACACATGTCACTTTCATTAATTACTTGCCTAACTTTTGTCTCTCTCACACCAACCACTTGGTAACCTCTAAATATCTCATAACACCCGATAAAATAATTCCAGTATCCAAAACTTAACCTAGTTGGCCGAAATTTTCCGAACTTTTCGCACTAGTGGGTCCCACGTCCGGTATACGTTCTTAATTTCTCAAAATCTATTCGATACTAGAAAAATCATCTAAAAACTATATCTGCTCCTTAAAATTATATAAAAAAATTTTCTAATCACGAAAATGCAAAAAACAAGCCTTGAAAAATTCTAAAACCTAGAAAATGAAAATTACGGGTTCTCACACTAGTTCAGCCAAAAGGCTTACATTCATGCGCAACTAGCATTTAATCATTAATCATTGAAAATTTCACATTTATTTAGGTCGAGTGCGATAAAGTACACACTCGCCTAGAAAACTCGTTTTAACAATCATTGAAAGCACTTAACACATTATCAATCCATAATAACAAGCCAATAAGTCAAGGAAATATAACAAACAAGGAACACTCATATGCAAGCATGCATGATATGCAAGAAAACAGTTCAAAAGTAAATAATGCAAGAAAACAGTTCAAAAGTAACTTTGGAAACAGTTTAAAAGTAAATAATGCAGGAAACGGTTCATAAATAACTTTGGAAATAGTTTGAGGTCACTCACCTCAATGGCTCAGAAATCATCCATCATATAACCTTGCCTTGCTCAAATCCAAGTCTTAGATTACAAACTCAATGCAATCAAGTCCTTTCCAAGCTCGGACAGCACTTCCACTAAATTTGCTAACTTTTCCAGCCATCATGGCTTCATTATTTCCTCAGCCAATCCCAAAGTCACACGAAATATAAATTCTTCACAACGGCCGTTCAATAGGCTCCCAATAGTACAAGTACAATTCAAGCTCTAAAATATTCCAATAAGCACAATAAAACTTGATTACAAGTCATAAACCAATTCCAAATACCACCAAAATAGGGCTCCATAAGAATGTATAAGCACTAGAGTAAACCAGGAAAATCCGGAAATGGAGCTAGCTTTAACCCTGAAAAAATAGTTTTTGACGTCATTTTACGGTAATGGCATCAAAGGCGCTACGATTGTCGGATGAAGGTGCAAGACCCACCGTTTCTAAGCTAAGAGATAGGGCTACAATATTACAGAAGGTCACTCAACCCAGTTTCGAGTGTAACAAGGTCAAAAATGCACTCTCCTACTCTAGAACCGCAAAAACAGATTCACAAAACGCATTCTAGCGGAAACATCATAACTCAGGCTCTCCAAGTCCAAATCCAGAAATTCTAAAACCAGCTGAAAGCTAAGAAATAGGGATACATTTCATCAGAAGGCCTCAACAACCAATTCGGAAGCAATTCCAGCCAAAACAACCAATTACAGGCAAAATTCTTACATTCGGGTAAAACCAGGACAGCAAGGGTAATTTCGACTTTTCTCATTCTACGCTACTCCGATTGACCTGAAATTTCGTAGGCACCTCTAAAATGTCATTCTCTACAACTTTTATGTTTTAATCCAAGGCCAATTCAGCCTCTAACTAGGAGCTACAAAATCGGGCAGAATGTTATTCACAAAAACCCTAACTTGTCACTTTTTCTTCCAAACAGAAATTGGTTGTAATTACCCACTTTTTCCACCTCCTAGAGTCATTATATACCATCTCCTACCATCTCCAATCATCATACATAGCCACAACATACGAATCATATTAAATCAGAAAAATCATTAATAATTATAAAACTTCACCAAATTCAACCAAAATCAAGATATAATCCACAAAATTCCCTCTTAGGCTATCACAAATCTTTACTTTAACATTATCAAGACCAAAGGAAGCATTCCCTAGCTACTCACCTTGAAATGCAAGAAAAGGAACAACTTGGCACCTTATTCCTCCCAACAACTCCACTAATCACCTTACAAGAACTAAACTAAAAGGTTTTATGGAAGGAATTCAAGATTAAACGGTTAGTTTGTGAGATTGGGCAAGATTGGAGCAAGAAACTTGGAAGCTTTTCTTTCTTTTCTTGTAGGAAGAGGTTCGGCCAAGAAGCTTTGAAATTTAGAGAGTTTTTGGTCAATTTTTGGGTTTATGTAGTAAAATGGTAAAAAGATGAATAGTAAGTCAAATGTAGGAATAAATCTCCAAGTGACACATGTCACTTTCATTAATTGTTTGCCTAACGTTTTGTCTCTCTCACACCTATCCACTTGGCAACCTCTAAATATCTCATAACACCCGGTAATTTAATTCCAGTATCCAAAACTTAACCTAGTTGGCCGAATTTTTCCGAACTTTTCGCACTAGTGGGTCCCACGTCCGGTATACACTCTTAATTTCTCAAAAACTACCCGATACTAGAAAAATCATCTTAAAACTATATTTACTCATAAACTTTATCTGGGAAATTTTTCTAATAAAGAAAATGTAGAAAAGGCGGGCGATTAAATAAAATAAACCCTAGAAAATTAGAAAATTTTCGGGTTCTCACACTCATACTTTTCGGGGCGTCACAATCTCCCCTCCTTAAAAAAATGTCGTCCTCGACATTCCATCTTGTACCAATCAAGTCGAGATATCCCGCAAGAATCACTAATATTGCAAACCAAACCCACAGTCCGGCATCCTAAACTTCAAGCCTAGGATACATTACAGAGATATGAAACCTAAGCTCTGATATCAACTGTGACAGCCCCACCTCCCCCTAAGGCGAACCAGAGAGTTCGGCGGACCGCCTGCCCAGCTCTCGTCGGGACTCAGTCGTTCACTACATTCCTCAAATGAATTACAATATAAATCTCAAATATTACATCAAATGTTCCAACAATTACATGTCATAAGCGAAGCGGAAACAATTCCCAACTAAACATAAAATGAATCCAAATCCAAATTGTACAAAACATAGGCCGTCCATTCACGTGAATAAGCACAACAAGTCCTTCCTTCGCCTTGAGCCCTGTGGAGGGGAATAAAATATTTTTGGGGTGAGTTAGAAGCTCAGCGAGTAACCAGTAAAATCAGTAATCAAATCGGTTTCATAATAGTTCATTTCAATGATGTCATAAATCAATGATAAGTCTAGAAACAATTACAACATTTACAATACATTAAATATGGAGTATCAATAATTCAAGAAACATTTACAATGGAAAGCGATAGTAACATTCATGAAAAGGATACGTTCGTTCTCCTGTCATTCCCCTTTCCTTCATTCATTTGAAAATGCATTTTTCTTTTATCAATAAAACCCTCGTTCGTTCGTTCATTCGTTCATTTCATTCACCCTCTCCTGGACGTTGTCCAGGCTCCACCAACCTCCACCAACCTACAAAGGTAATACTCGAGTATACCAAAACGTTCACCCAGGTCACCATATCGCCCGACCGAGTCCGCTTTTGGCTCGAGTCGATCGGTAACAAGGGGCAGTGGACAGTTCAGCCAAAAGGCTTACATTCATGCGCAACTAGCATTTAATCATTAATCATTGAAAATTTCACATTTATTTAGGTCGAGTGCGATAAAGTACACACTCGCCTAGAAAACTCGTTTTAACAATCATTGAAAGCACTTAACACATTATCAATCCATAATAACAAGCCAATAAGTCAAGGAAATATAACAAACAAGGAACACTCATATGCAAGCATGCATGATATGCATGAAAACAGTTCAAAAGTAAATAATGCAAGAAAACAGTTCAAAAGTAACTTTGGAAACAGTTTAAAAGTAAATAATGCAGGAAACGGTTCATAAATAATTTTGGAAATAGTTTGAGGTCACTCACCTCAATGGCTCAGAAATCATCCATCATATAACCTTGCCTTGCTCAAATCCAAGTCTTAGATTACAAACTCAATGCAATCAAGTCCTTTCAAAGCTCGGACAGCACTTCCACTAAATTTGTTAACTTTTCCAGCCATCATGGCTTCATTATTTCCTCAGCCAATCCCAAAGTCACACGAAATATAAATTCTTCACAACGGCCGTTCAATAGGCTCCCAATAGTACAAGTACAATTCAAGCTCTAAAATATTCCAATAAGCACAATAAAACTCGATTACAAGTCATAAACCAATTCCAAATACCACCAAAATAGGGCTCCATAAGAATGTATAAGCACTAGAGTAAACCAGGAAAATCCGGAAATGGAGCTAGCTTTAACCCTGAAAAAACAGTTTTTGACGTCATTTTGCGGTAATGGCACCAAAGGCGCTACGATTGTCGGATAAAGGTGCAAGACCCACCGTTTCTAAGCTAAGAGATAGGGATACAATATTACAGAAGGTCACTCAACCCAGTTTCGAGTGTAACAAGGTCAAAAATGCACTCTCCTACTCTAGAACCGCAAAAACAGATTCACAAAATGCATTCTAGCGGAAACATCATAACTCAGGCTCTCCAAGTCCAAATCCAGAAATTCCAAAACCAGCTGAAAGCTAAGAAACAGGGATACATTTCATCAGAAGGTCTCAACAACCAATTCTGAAGCAATTCCAGCCAAAACAACCAATTACAGGCGCAATTCTTACATTCGGGTAAAACCAGGACAGGAAGGGTACTTTTGACTTTTCTCATTCTACGCTACTCCGATTGACCTGAAATTTTGTAGACACCTCTAAAATGTCATTCCCTACAACTTTCATGTTTTAATCCAAGGCCAATTCGGCCTCTAACTAGGAGCTACAAAATCGGGCAGAATGTTATTCACAAAAACCCTGACTTGTCACTTTTTCTTCCAAACAGAAATTGGTTGTAATTACCCACTTTTTCCACCTCCAAGAGTTATTATATACCATATCCTACCATCTCCAATCATCATACATAGCCACAACATACGAATCATATTAAATCAGAAAAATCATTAATAATTATAAAACTTCACCAAATTCAACCAAAATCAAGATATAATCCACAAAATTCCCTCTTAGGCTATGACAAATCATTACTTTAACATTATCAAGACCAAAGGAAGCATTCCCTAGCTACTCACCTTGAAATGCAAGAAAAGGAACAACTTGGCACCTTATTCCTCCCAACAACTCCACTAATCACCTTACAAGCACTAAACTAAGAGGTTTTATGGAAGGAATTCAAGATTAAACGGTTTGTTTGTGAGATTGGGCAAGATTGGAGCAAGAAACTTGGAAGCTTTTCTTTCTTTTCTTGTAGGAAGAGGTTCGGCCAAGAAGCTTTGAAATTTGGAGAGTTTTTGGTCAATTTTTGGGTTTATGTAGTAAAATGGTAAAAAGATGAATAGTAAGTCAAATGTAGGAATAAATCTCCAAGTGACACATGTCACTTTCATAATTGTTTGCCTAACTTTTTGTCTCTCTCACACCTATCCACTTGGCAACCTCTAAATATCTCATAACACCCGGTAATTTAATTCCAGTATCCAAAACTTAACCTAGTTCGCCGAATTTTTCCGAACTTTTCGCACTAGTGGGTCCCACGTCCGGTATACACTCTTAATTTCTCAAAAACTACCCGATACTAGGAAAATCATCTTAAAACTATATTTACTCATAAACTTTATCTGGGGAATTTTTCTAATAAAGAAAATGTAGAAAAGGCGGGCGATTAAATAAAATAAACCCTAGAAAATTAGAAAATTTCCGGGTTCTCACACTCATACTTTTCGGGGCGTCACACAACATCACGTAGTCGTCAAAATTTTGTTGCACTAGCGGGTCCCACGTCCAATATACACTACTAACGTCACATAGACTAACTTGTACCGGAAAAATGTCTTAACAACTTAATTCCCTTATAAAAAATCTCTCAAAAATTAATATAACAAAGAAAGGTATAGAAATTATATGCAAAATAAAATAAAATAATGACTAGAAAATAAAGAAATCTTTGGGTTCTCACAAGTATGAGTAGTGAATTGGAGTGGAAAATGAAAGGTTTTAAAATGTGAAAACCTCACTCTTACATGTTCCAAGTTTCAAGTAATAAATTTCCAGCCTAGGAGAAAATTGATTTGGGTAGTTTAAATTCAATTTGGTGGATGAAAATGAGAAAATGTTTGCACTATCATTTGCTTAAATCTTTGACCTAACGTATACATGGATGTTTCTCCTTGAATTGATTTAGAAATCATGTGATTTGGTGTGAGATTTCTTAGTTGGAATTTGGGCGTAGTTTTGTTTAAATATTGTGGTTTGGAATAGTAATCCTAATGCACTCCATATACTTGATTCTAGGGCTTGGAAGTGAAGCCGAAGTTGCACCCGAGGCGAACACTTAAGCTTTGTTATCGTGGTGAGTGTTCTAAGTGCATGTGAAGTGACTACGTGAAATGTTGTTTTTCTTGAATGACATGCTTGCTCGGTTGAGATACTTATTCTTGACTTGATAATATCGGGACGAGGATGTACTTATCATACTCGATCCTTCATGGCTAGATTCTTGATATTTGAATTAAATGAGCTGCTTTACTTGTGCTTGACTTGCTGGTCATTCGGGTGATTATCCCATTGACTTTCTTGCGTGCTTCAGGCCCCAAACCCCATTGGCTAGTTGGTCGAGTCGAGTCGGCAAGGGTTTGGTCGATGAGATCAATGAACCATGGATCTTGTTAAGTGGAATTGGACTTGAACTTGCACTTGAGCTATCACTTGAGCTCTTGAACTTGAACCGGTATACTCGAGTACTACCCTTCTTGATTTTGATGTGCGGGCCCGGATGGGGGTTGAAAGGTGGTTGGAGGATGACGTGAAGCAGTGAAATACTTGATAGTATTTTGGTATAATGTTGACGGAGTGTCAATGGAATCTTGGCTCTTGATCAAATTACTTGAACAAACTCATGAGAGCCATGTATCCTTTTAAATGAATATGTGAATTCTTAATTGAAGTGTACTTGCTCTATATTGCGGTGTATTATGATTTTGTGGTTTGAGTATGATATCATTGTTGCATGACTTTCTTGGAACCTCATGAGGCAAAAGCTCACCCTTCTAGTTTTGTTTTCCTTACAGGGGACGAGCGCTTGGGCGAGTAACTAGGAAGGGTTGGATTTTGTCGGAATCTTTTGCTTTTGCACAGTTGTACCAACTTTTAGTTTATTTTTGCAAGTTGGGAACTCGATCGTTGTAAATGGATCTCGTAGTGAATTTTAAGATTGTATTGCTCACATACTTATGTATTTCGGCCAAGGATCTTTTTTATCGTTGGAAACATGACTCTTGTTTTTAAAAGGGTTGTTATAAGTTAGTGATCGAGTCCTGACGAGAGTTGGGCAAGCGGCCTGCTAAATCCTTTGGTTTGCCTCAGGGGGAGGTGGGGTCGTCACAGTTGGTATCAGAGTCTGGTTTGAAATCGTATGGGCAAGGTTGTGGGAAGTCTATTTGTGATAGTATGAAGTGTTAGGGTCTAGGTTTCTAAGTATGCTTAAGTTTGTTTAAGTTTTGAATTGTGATTTGTAGGATATGGAAGAAACTAGCGAAACGGGTGAAAGGGAGCACCCTTAAAGGCACCGCCCGATGGTTCGTTATCGAGAAAGGCCAGGGGGACCTCTTCGATGTTGGAGTTCGACACGCAAGATTAGGAGATGCGACTGTTAGAAGACCTACTTCTATTCGGACCAAGTGGTCTTGGCCGTAGTAGATGAGAGGAGAAGAGTAACTAAAGATAAGGATAGAACCCAAGCTGAGATAGAGAGAATGAGGGCTATGATGGTGATGCAAAGAGATAGGATTCAGGAGCTTTAGGGGAGTGTACTCGAGGAGCAAGAACGAACGAATGCTCTTCGTAAGCAACTGCGAAAGGTTAACGACCGCCTTACTAAAGGAGTTAGGGGAGTGAGGAATAGAGTTGAAGAAATTTTGAATAACTACGAGGTCCTACTTGGAGATTGGGACGATGAATCTTCTAGTGTTGGAAATGAGCCTGAATTTGAACCCATTGAGGAAGAGGAAGCTGTTGGCTCGGGGGCGAGCCGCGAAGAGTCAAGCCAGTGACTTTAGGGCGTGACCCTTGTTTTGACATTTTTGTAAAAAGGGGATGGGTTGAGAGTTAGGATGGTACTCATTTGGACTTTTATAAAGAGACTTGTTGCTATATTTTGTGATGACTTTATGTATTTGTTATGTGGCTTGATCCTGTCTAGTACTTACTGACTCTAGTTAAGACCTGTACTGGATGATGTATAAAACTTGTGTTCTATGAAAAATTATTATTATGTTTTATTGTATGTGGCTTCTTGAATTTACGGTGTATTGTACTTGATATACTAGTCTACCTCCATGTTTAATGAATATTCTTGCATATCTAGACCATTATAAGTGTGAAAGGTAGGAGGCGTAGGAGTGGGCGTGGGCGTGGATCTAGGCAATTCCAAGAACAAGGGGGTGATCAAGAACCTGGGGTTAATCAAAATCAGAGACCACAAATTGGAGCAGGAAACCAAGTGGCTACAACCATTAATCATATGACTAATCTATTGACTCAATTAGTGGATCGTCAGGGCCAAAATCCTATTAATCAATCTAGAAACTCTGAAAATCCTGCAGAATGAGAAGATAGAGCTTTAGAATGGTTCCAAAATTTTTCTCCCCCTAAATTCCTTGGAGAACCCGATCCGAAAGTAGCCGAGAATTGGCTTGCAAAGATGATTGATATTTTTGCGGTCTTGAATTATCCGGAAGAGAGACAAGTGAATTTTTGCCACCTTGTAATTTGAAAGAGCTGCTCGATCCGGGTGGAATGTCATACGAATTAGGTGGGAAAGGGAATGAACCCCTATGACCTAGATAAACGTTACCCGGGTGTTTAATGAGAAATTTTTTCTACCCTTGATCCAAGAGAAAAGAGAAAATGAGTTTATTAAGCTACGTCAGAGATTTCAAAGTGTGACTGAGTATGAGACACAATTCACTAAATTGTCAAAATGTGCCCTTGAACTAGTTGCAACAGAGCAGAGGAGAATAAGACGCTTCATACAAGGTTTTAATGTGGAAATTCAAGAAGCATTGGTGGCCGCTCAAATCACCATTTTTGGGGAAGCACTTGAAAAGGCTCAAAGGGTTGAAACTGCAAGGTTTCAAATAAAGGCCTTTCTTGGCAGAAAAAGAGGTACACTAAGTACTAACCTGCGGCAAGTCGATCGGAGCGCACCTCCTCCCAAGATTGGAAGGGGGGTAGGAGGAGTAAGAATTTTGGGGACGTCGAGAGGAGCTCCACCAAGAGGAGCCTAAGGTGGGCAAGGACAACAAAGAATTATCTCACAAGGAGGGCAAGCAGCGGTTCCTCATGTAACTTGTGGATTTTGTGAAAAACCTAACCATACTGAGAATGAGTGTTAGAGGAAGGGGTAGAAATGTTTGCGTTATGGAAGTACCGAGCACAGCATTAGCAATTGCCTAAATTTGCATAGAGAAGGGAGTGACGCTCAACGATCAGACAAGGCAAACTCTAGGCAATCAGACGTAGGAGGTAGCAGGCCGAGAGTGCTAGTCAGGGTGTATGCAATAGATTAATACCAAGCCCCGGATTCATTCAAAATTATTGAAGGTACGATCCCTATTTTCCATCGCTTGGCTAAGATCCTGATAGATTCTAGTTCAACTCATTCATTTGTGACTCCTACTTTCATGTATGGAATTGATGTGAAACCTAATCAGTTACCCTATGACTTCAAAGTTAAGATCCCTACCGATGATCAATGTCTAATTACCAACACTATTTATAAGAATTGCGATTTGTGTTGGAGAACGGAAGTTGTGGGTAGATTTGATAAGATTATACATCAAAGGGTACGACATAATACTAGGGATGGATTGGTTAGTTCGATATCATACTCGATTAGACTGTAGGACAAAAGTGGTTGAATTTGGTATACCTGAAGAGGCCACTTTAAGGATAGATGTGAGGGGTAGATTAGTCTCGTCAGCTCTTATTTCGGGCAAGGAAATTGTTGAGTCAAGGGGCCTAAGGGTACCTAACTTTTTCATCAACACCCCAGGAGATAAGATGGAAATAAAAAATGTATCGGTAGTGAGAGAATATTCAGACGTTTTTCCTGATGAGTTAGTATCGTTACCACTAGAAAGAGAGGTGGAATTTAAGATTGATTTGGTACCCGGAACACTACCCATTTCAAAAACTCCCTCTATGATGGCACCTGCCGAGTTGAAAGAATTAAAAGTGTAATTGCAAGATTTGTTAGAACGAAAATTTATTCAAGAAAATGAATCTCTGTGGGGAGCTCTAGTTCTATTTGTTAAGAAGAAAGATGGGAGTTTGAGATTATATATAGATTATCGGGGCTTGAATAATATTACAATTAAGAATAAATACCCTTTACTGCATTTTGATTAGTTATTTGATAAGTTGCAAGGAGCCGTGGTGTTTTCAAAACTGGATTTTAGGCAAGGATGCAACCCATTAAAGATCAAGAAGGAAGATATGCCTAAAACCGCTTTAAATTCGCTATATGGGTATTTTGAGTTTGCCGTTATGTTTTTTGGACTAACCAATACCCCAGCTGCTTTCATGGATTTAATGCACCGAATTTTTAAATTCTACTTGGACCAGTTTGTCGTAATGTTCATCGATGAAATTCTTGTTTATTCTAAGACTCGTGAGGAATATGAACAACAGTTGAGAATAGTTTTACAAATCCTAAGGAAGTATCAATTGTATGCCAAATTCAATAAATGCGAGTTTTAGTTGGAGAAAATATCATTTCTAGAGCATATAATATCAAAGGATGGAATCATTATAGATCTGTTTAAGGTGAAAGTTGTTACTAAATAGAAACAACTAGAGAACCCGATCGAGATCCGTAGTTTCTTGGGCTTAGAAGGATATTACTGCCGATTCATCCAAAACTTCTCTAAAATTGCAGGGTCCTTAACCGAGTTGACTAAGAAACATGGTAAGTTTATTTGGGATGTGAAATGTGAGGCTAGTTTCCAAGAGCTAAAGAGGCGTCTGACCACTGTGCCAGTCTTAGCTTTGCCAAAGGAGAAGAAGAGTTTCACGGTATACACAGATCCCTCGAGAGAAGGATTAGGGTGTGTATTGATGCAAAATGGGAACGTGATTGCTTACGCTTCTAGAAAGTTGAATTCCATGAGTAGAACTATCTAATCCATGACTTAGAATTAGCTGCTGTAGTTTTTGTCTTGAAGAAATGACGGCATTATTTGTATGGGATAATTTTTTAGGTATATACGGACCATAAATGTGACGCCCTCACTTCTCCCTAAAGCGGACCAAAGGGTATCGGCTGGACGCCTGCCCAACTCTCGCCAGAACTCAGTACAATTCCAGTTCAAACTTAAGGATAACGACTAATAAAAAGGTCAAAATAAAGACAAGAAGTCATCTCCATACATAATTATTTAATCTTACATCACAAGTTTCAAAATACAGCCACTTTCCCAAAATACACAACTTTCAAAAGATGTCTAGTCCAGTACATTTAAAACCCTAATCAAAAGTGCCTCAAGTCGGTTTCTCCAAAACTCTTTCCATCTCGGCCCCTGCTAAGGAAAACAAATCTAATGGAATGAGCTAACGCTCAGTAAGGCCAAGAAAACATGCAAAACACATAGTTCAAGGAGCAATGGCATTTAAGCAAGGATTAAAGTTGTAACATTCAAGCAATTCACAATTTTCAGTTAAACACATTCAATGAGGATACAGGAGCTCTCAAGAGTTAAGTTCTACTTGTTTCACTAAGTCTCGATCGAATACCTTCCCGCAATGACACTCTGTCAACCAGGTTGGCATTTAAGTCCGTAGAACTCCACTTCACGTCAATTCCGTCCACCATACACCGCACTGGGCCCAAACATCAATAAAAGGAACTACTACACGAGTAGGCCAAGTAAGATCTCTCAATAGATCAAGTTTACAGTTATCTCATGGTTTACCAAACTCCTCGACGAAGCCCTTATTGGCTCGAGTCGCAAGGTCGGCCAATTGAAATTTAGGCATCCCCATAGTTCAGTTATAAGTCGAGGAGATTCACTCCAACGACATGCAAACAGTTCAGTTATAAGTCAAGGAGATTCACTCCAACGACATGCAAGCAGTTCAGATACAGTTCAATTACAAGCAGTTCAGTTTAGTTGTTCAATCAGTTAAAAGAGAACGAGTGCAATAAGTACACACTCGACTCAACAGTTATAAGCCATTCAGTCCATAAGAAGCAATTCACATAATTGCAACAAATCATGCACTTGACACTCACCAATCAAAATGGGGAGTAAGTGCTCAAACAACTTTTAGGCGTCCGCTTTGAAATCCTCTTGAAGGTCCCCTTGAGCGCCTGAGCAAATAATAATTGGCTATCACACACTATCGCTTATAAACCCCTTGTTAACAAGAAAGATTGTACACTTGTACATTACCAAAAAAATATCATGAAAGAGAGCCGTAATTACTCGTAAATCGAGACTCAAAAGTGGGGTTTCATAACACAAACAAAACTGATTTCCTTCACAAAATCAAGTTTAAAACAGTCAATCAATACCAAGGGATAGGGAAGAGTTTCCAAAAACTCATTTCCCATCGAGTCGGAAAATTTCAGTTTTGCATGTCAAACTTAAAAAAATCAGAACTTGCACTCAGTAGGTCCAAAATGAAAATTTTATACCGTTGAAATCTTGGTTCAAAGTACTAAAAGTTCCTAGAGGACACCTTTCCAAAATTCCAGATGGAAGACATTCAAATTTCAGCTCAAAGTGGCTGACTTGAGTATACAAGACAGTTTCGATCAGGTTTTTCGGCAAATTTTGGAAATTCGGCAAAATTCACAGGAAGTGAACTAGCCTCTGAAATTTGTAACACAATAAGAATTCCAAACAAAGTTTCAAACACAACAAACGGAACTAAATTTGAAGTTTTGAGCATCAATATATAGTAGCTCAAAGTTTGCCAAAATCGAAGACAGTTCAGTAAATTTTCCAGGTTTGAAGAACAACTTTGGCACATCATTTGGGTAACGAAATGGTCTTAGAATAACACCAAATTTGGTACATTTCAACTTTCATATGATGGCTACTCCTATACCAAATTTCACGTAAAAAATCGTGCGGGAAGGTAGTTAACAAAACTACCAAATTTCAAGAAATTTCCAAGACAAATCTGTCTTCTTGTTTTCTTTCCCTTTTCAAACACTTTGCACCATGAAACCAGTCCCATTTTGGTTCATTTGTGAAACCAATGTCCAAGAAACATTTCATAAGCAATTGATAGTTGGTTGACATCGAAATTTCAAAATAAAACCTCTCACAAGCAATCAAATCAGTCGACCAGCCAAAAGAAGGGTTTTCCAAT
This sequence comes from Coffea eugenioides, assembly GCF_003713205.1. Taxonomy (NCBI): domain Eukaryota; kingdom Viridiplantae; phylum Streptophyta; class Magnoliopsida; order Gentianales; family Rubiaceae; genus Coffea; species Coffea eugenioides. The sequence continues at coordinate 13,668,077 of NC_040039.1, forward strand.
TTTGTCGCAGTTTGGAAATAGAACCATATCTCACTCAATACAACTTGGAATTGAGAATGATTGGTGGCGTTGGAAACTGGAATTATAAGGATACATTTCATCAGAACAAATTGTTTTCAAAATCAAATCATAAGTGAGAGAAAATAGAACTACAAAATGCAGCTTCTACCTTTCTCTCGGATAGGCCATCAGAACAGGACAGCAACTTTGCCGACTCACTACGGCTCACTCATTTCGAACTAGAAAGTGAATTTTAAACTGTTAGAAAGCTAAAACTATCTAGTTTCAAATGGCACAAACGGAACTAGATTTTGACATCTATACAAAAAGATATGTTCGATCAAAGGGACACTGTTCAAGCTGTCTGAACACATTTTGCAGGTTTCTTCACATTTCGAAATTTCGAGTTTTACTCAACCAATTCAAATGATTTTTGGTAGAAACTTTCTTACACAATATACAACATATATACATCAGTTTCACAGTCATTTGAGCATCAAAAATTTGAAATAAAGGCATGGCAAAAACAGGACAGCTTCGTCCATCACCCAAATGAGATCTTCCTTCGATTTTTCCGTCAATTTCTAACCTTAACACTCATCACAAACACACTAACAAACATTTTAACATCATGGCAGTCCTTATATAACCAAGGTGGGGATTCATAGAGCCCACTTCAACCAATCCAATCCAAATAACAACAACACCAAGGAAGCTACTGTGAGGATCCGAAAATTTTCTTATTTTCGTCATATATTACTGGTTTATTTAAATAGTTATTCACTCATTTTCTCCGAATTATTTAATTCGACTACTTAAAATCCATTTATATGGAAAAACGCCTCTCTTATGTTTTTAAAGCGTTTTGTTAGAAAAATTATTTTTTTAAAAACTCGTTTAGTTCGAAACACGAATACACGTTTTTCGAGGCTACATTTGAATTGAGAGTGTATTAATTTTGGAGAAGTAAAAATGATCAATAGTAGATTAAGAAAAGTTAATTTGAGAATTGAGGAATTAACACTCGACTCATGTGAGGACTCGCAAAATTTACTTATTTAAATTTCCTATTTCTAACTTATTTAATTATTTACTTGGCCATTTACTCCGAATATTATTTTCTAAACACTTTAGACCTATTTACATGGGTCTATAACTCAATTATATTTTTAAAGTGACTCGTTTCAAAATTTAATTTTTGGAAGCTCGTTTAGTGAAAATAGTAAAAAAGTGTTTGGAAATTTTAACCGATTGAGAGTACAATAAGTTTGAAAAATTAGAGACTTACACAATGGTGCTAAAATAGGTAATTTTATGTTTAAGTGCTCAAGTGATAGTTATTAGTACTATCGTTATAAGAAATTCTTGAAAATTCGACTTTATCGCGTACAAATCGGAAGTACGCGTTTTTACGCGCGCGATTAATTGAAGGACTTAAAACCATGATTTTTAGACCATTAAGAGTGAATAATAATAGTATGAATACAAGTGCATTAGAGGTTTAATGCACTAGTGAAATAAACTCGAGAGGAATCGAGTGCGAAACGCGCGCGTGTACGCACTAGTCCTAGTTGACTTTGGGAGCATTTTGAGCCACTCATTCTTAAGTCTCTCAAGAAGCTTTTTCAGCTGCAAAACACACTCTTTTCCTCACCATAGCAGCCGTGCATCAAGAAAGAAAAAGAACCAAAAAGCTCTCCAATTTCTTCTTCATTTCTTCATCAAATCTTCCACCAAATCACACCAAAATTTAACCACACTTAGCTAAACACTTGGAGATCATTTTAAGCTGCAAAAGGGGGAGCTTTTCACGGTTTTTCTTGGCCAAGAGGGGACAAAAAAATTCTGTTTTTGTTCATCACACAAGTAGGTAACGATCCGACCTTCGAATTTTGGTTTATGGAAATAGAATTACACGTATAAACTCTTGCATTGATGTGGGTAGTCTTGTTTATGATGAATTTTTGTTTGGTGGGCTCTATGAACTCCCACTTTTGATGGAAGGACTGATTTGATGATTGATGATGAAAATAATGTTGGTTTAGTGCTTATATTGGTGGATTAATGTTGGGTTGTTGATAGAAACTCATGGATGGTGCAATGACCAAAAGTGACCATTTTGCCCCTGGTTTGTTCGACAACTTTTGTGCAAAATTTTGAGGTTTTAATGGTTTTTTTATGTTTTTTACATGTTATATTGGTTGTGTAAAAAGTTTCATTGAAAAATAACATGATTGGATCACCCAAATGTCGGAAATTCGAAAGCTTGAAAATCTGGAATTTGAATCCCGTCACTGCCCAGGAAGTCTTCTTGTTTCGGCCATAACTTGTTGCTCCGATGTCGGAATCGAGTGCCGTTTACGGCACTGGAAAATAGACATTCCTAGATTTATGTTGGTATAAAATTCATGTCCTGGTTCTACTTGAGCTAGCCAAACCATTCATTTGAAATCCACTGTCCTGTTTCGTTGCTTCCTGGAAGGCAGCTCATGAGCTGCAACTTAATGCTCACGAACGAGCTGGTTATGGACTGATTTTGAAAATGGTTTCTTCTGAGAACATGTAGCCAAATGAGTCTATTTTCCAATGCCACTAACCACGCTCAATTCCGAGTTGAATTGAGTGATTTATGATCAAAACTCGAATCTGGTCTGGTGAAGGAATACCTTACATTTGGACAGATTTGAACTAGCAATGATTTGAGACTTGTTATCCGAAATCTCTTGGTGTAAATCACCGATCAAATGTACCTTGGACATATTTTAGACATCACTTACTGGAATAAATCATGTTTGAGTCGTTTCTTGGCCAAATGTTTGGAAAACGGCAAAACGGAAGCTCAAAGGCAGCTTAGCCTTCGAACTTATTGCGATTTCAACGGTTTTGTTAACCAACTTCCCGTTCATATTTTTCTATGAAATTTGGCAAGGGAGTGACCCTTATATGGTAGTATATTCATACCAAATTTGGTGCCATTTTGAGTCCATTTTGCTACCAAACTAAAGTCCCAAAGTTTGGAACTCAAATCTGGAAACTAGCTTAACAGTTTCGTTTTTCCTCCAACTTTGAGCGACCGTATCTCGGTGTTCAAAACTCCGATTCTTGATCCGCTTGGTCTGTCCTAAACTTTACTTGAAACTCTAAATGAGTTATAAATTTCGGAGGCTGGTTTGCAACGTATGAATTTTACCGAATTTCCAAAGTTGGCGAAAAACCAACCGGGTCTATCCCACGATCTTAAACCTTGTTCGGGTCAATCCCGTTTACATTTCTGTCCGGGTCTATCCCGTGGGTCTATCCCATTTACATTTCTGTCCGGGTCTATCCCGTTTACATTTCTGTCTGGGTCTATCCCGTTTACATTTCTATCCGGGTCTATCCCATTTAAATTCCTGTTCGGGCCAGTCCCGTTTTAAATTCTTGTTCGGGTCAGTCCCGTTTTAAATTTCTTGTTCAGATCAGTCCATTATAAATTTCTCGTCCCAGTCAATCTCATCAAAAGGGGTCAGTCCCCATCGTTCGAATCGTTCACAGCCGAATAACACAGGTAATTATTTGGTGTCTACTTCTTTGTCTCAAGTTTTTTCAAAACTCAGACAAAGAGGGGCAAACTGTAGACACCAAATTTTTGGTTTCGAATTTTATATATTTTTTTAAATTTAATTAGTTCAATTTTGGATTTATTTGTTTCAATTTTAGATTTATTTTGGTTGATTCCTGTTTCGTGTCTCTTATTGTATTTTAATTGGTTTACAAACATTTATTTTATCTACTAATTTGATCGAAAAAAGGAAAAGGAAAAAAAGAAGAATTATTACTAAGATTAGCATTTTTGTTTTATTTTTCTATTTTAGTCAATTTTACTTAATTTGTTTTTTTATTAATCGTTCGGTTCATTTGGAAATGAAAAGAAAAGAAAAAAAATGATGAAAATGAAAAAATGAAGAAAAGAAAAGAAAAATGGAAAAATTGTAACTTTGTTTGTTTATTACTTCTAGTTTGTTTATTTTTGTCTGATGTTTCTTAAATTAGTGTTTTTCTTTATTTAAATATCATTTTTTATTTTTGTATTAAGTTATTATTAAAAAAAAAAAGGGGGGGCCGCGGCATGCAAGCTGCATTTTTTTCCGAGCTTGCAAGGACGGATGCTGCCCATCGGATGGCCAAGAAAAGGTATTGAGAGGAGATGATTTCTGGCCATTGAATGGAGGGTTTTGGGGCTACTAGCCTGGTATAAATACAAAAAAGAGCAGCAGCCGCGAGGGAGGTTTTAGAGAGTGGACGGCTAAGAAAAACTGGGAAGCGAGAGAGAGCGAGAGAAAGCGAGGTTGGAAGGGGCAGTTGACGGCTGTGGAGAGAAAAGGCTACGGAGGTTCTAAGCTGACGGCAGAGAACAAAAGGAAAGGAAAAGAGAAGGTTGGCGGCGGAGAGGAGAGATTAGTATGAGAAAGAGAGAGAACCGAGAGGGAACCAAGCAAGGGGCAAAAGGATAACAGCGAAAAGAGGAGAAGCAAGATAATCTGGTGCCGGAGTGAAGAGTGAAAGAAAAAAAAACTAGGAAGGCCGTGAGCTTGAGAGAGAAAAGGGAGGAAGCTACGGGCAAGGGGAGTCTGCTGTGAAAGCAGAAGGCGGCTAGGGTGTGGTTGGGCAGAAAAGACCGAGAGGAAGAAGGGAAATTGGAGAGCTTTCGGGCAGAGTGAGGAACCAAGAGTGACGGCCAAACGAAATCTGGTGCTGTTCCTGTGGCGAACCAAGAAACTATTAAAGCTGCTGACTCTCACAAGAAGTTGTCACGCCATTTTCAGCCGCGGACATCGAAAGGGAGAGCAAGGACTGTAAGGTTTTCATTCTCTCTTTATATTAGTTTTCCTCTGATGATTGAACCTTCAAGCTTGCTGTATTTTCTGTGCGCTTCCTTTGGTTTTTATAGTCTAAAGTTGCTTCTTTTGCTATTTATTTACTCCTATGCCGTATGATGGGTTTGCTGATGGATTTTGCCCTTGAACATGTTTTCTTTCCCTAAAAGTGGAAAACTTGCTTGATGAAGGTTGTTTATGCGTGGGTTCGGCCTGAGATAGAAGTTTTACAATTTATGTGAGTATGTTTGATAGGTCTCAGTCAAACTCTAGTATAATGATAATTGTATGAGATGAACCGTAAGTTGGCAGCAGAAAAATTGCAGCAGGAAACCGTGTTTGAATATAACCTGGGATGCACCTTGAATGGGTTATTAGCTTGCATGATTTAATCTAATGTTTTATGATGGCTTTTTGAAGTCTAATGTAATTTTTCTGGGTTGTTAACAAGCTGCAAAATGGTGAAAACAAGAAAACTTTGATTGACCGAAACCTTCAATGCTCCAAGTTCATCTTCTTTTGCTGATTTCGTACCCAATTCCCTGTTTGATTCCCGGAGTTAAATAATGACATTTGGATGATGTTAATAACATGGTTTTAAGGCCATTGCATGTGTGTTTGTTTTGGTTGGATTTGTTCCATATCAATGCGTTTGGATTGAAACAAAAAACTGCAGCAAACATGGCTTGTTCACCATTGCAAAAATGTTTCCCTCCATCCCCTAGTTGATTTTTCTGCATATTTCTGCACAAAATCTGCTGCTGCAACAAGCTTTGAGTATTCGGCTGGCTGCAGCAGTACAGTTTGGAGTCCATGGTCTGGGTTGTTGATGTCTCATTAATTTCTGCCGCCTCCCCCTTCGTTGTTGTTTGTTTAGCTTGATGTCTTGCTTCAGCAGTCAAAGGATAAGTTTGGCTAGCTGAGGGGTTCATTTGCATGTTGTATGTGTTTAACAAGAAAAGGAAAACTGCTATGCCAAAGATATGCATGCCGCTGCAAGGTTTTTTTCTTTTCCTCATTTTTGCTGCAACCTTCCATACTTGTAGCAGCCAGCCGTGACTCATTTTTTTACTCTTGATAGCTCTCACCAGATTTCTGAGTTCATGTTCGACCATTTTCTGGTTTTCATGTCTCATCATTTCAGTCATGCGTGGCTGCTTTCCCAGTTCCTTGTGTTTTTTTTTAGTTAGTTCTTTCCCGCATTGTATGATTCGATCCTTGAGGTTTGGTTTGCTATGGTTGAGAAATCTGGTTTATGTTCCGTTTGCTGAGGGGGTGGGATTGTTTATTCCTATCAAAATGATAAGGTGTGGTTTTCTTGTTGACTTTGTATGCAACGAATTTGCATGATGAATAGCTGAAAGATATGAGAATTTTCATGAGCAATGAACCGCAGCAAGGGAGTGTCAAGTAGCAAAGAAATAACTCTAGTTTTTGTAGAATATTTCTTTGTAGTGTTTGCTTAAAACTTCGCATGAAATCCTTCCGGATATTCACATGGTTAGAGGATGTTCAGTCTGAAGTAATTTCCAAGCTATTGTATGAAATTGCTTTGCTGGAATTGCGGAACTTTTGTGTGAAAATTGCAGCAGGCTGCATTCTTTGTTGCAGGAGGTTCCTGCGTAGCTTTGCATGTTTTGCATGTAAATGGCTTTCAGAAATTGCCCTTTAACACCTCTAATTCCCCTTTGTTTCACTAGGACCCAACCAATTGAATAATCTCTTCATTTTGGTCCTTGGCGGCTTTAATTTTACAACTTCATTGCTTGTTTGTTTCAATTAATTACTATGCTTTGTTTCAATTGCACTTAAGTCATGACTTTAGGGGCTTTATGATCAAGTGAGCTTTGTTTTGCACATTTCTTTTAATTTTTCTTAATTAAATTGGTACCTTGACCATTTCTTTTATTTTTGAGGATAAATAAGCGACTTCCCCCCATTAGAGCTCCATTTTAAGGGAGGTATAATTTCTTTTATCCCTTTTTGTCTCTCCTATGTGATCCAACGTGCTAAGTGAGAATTACATGTCCAATTTGCTTTTCTTGCCTTTCTTTAATTCCTTTATTTCATTTACTCTTGTTTTTATTAAGTTATTATTTTAATGGGGTATGTGTACACCTCTTGGCTTGTAATAGATAGGGCTTGGCAAGCATTCTTGTCCATTCTTCCCCTTCCCCTTTTTGTTTTAGTTAGCAAATGTAATAGGTTCATTAGCTTGGTTGTTTGCCTTTGTTGCTATGTGTTAATTTGCTTTATTAGACTCTTGCATTTAGTCGAGCATGCTAAGTGTTACGTGCTACGTGTTTATGAGTGTTTGGCATGTCTGCTTGCTTTCTATAGTCGTAGATGAATATGATGGATGAATGCACGTCACCACACTAGTCCAACGCTAGTTGTGGCCCCCCTTTCCCGTTACCACACTAGTCCAACGCTAGTTGTGGCTCATTGTTCCGTTTCCACTAGTCCAACGCTAGTAGGAATTTATAGAAAGGGCTAGTCCAATGCTAGACCCAATAGGCCGTTTCCTCTTTCGTTAGTACATACTTGCATGTTCACTACATTTCATGCATTTTTTCTTAGTTTTATCATTTGGCATGCTCCTCTAATCCTTTCCCCATCATTCTAGGCTTTTGCATCTTCATGCTAGTTATATGGTACATTTGCTTGAAGAGTCCCCTTTTGGTAAGGGAAACGAGCGAGTGTAGCTACAAAATAGCCTTAGCACGCTAGTTTTTCCTTCTAATCAAAGGGAAAATCAAAGTCGTAAAGTTTGGAGTCATTCCTGTACCCAACTTGATGCATTCCTCTAGGTTCATGCATTTTCATCTTATCATATCACTTTTTTCATTTTTTATCTACATTTTTTCACTACTTATGCTTTTCTCACTCCACATGCTACGTTCACACACTTTTCCCTGTCATTTATTTATTTTCTACTTCACAAATTGCACCCAATTGCACTTATATGTACCTACTATCATATTTTCATTCATTTGCACACAAACACCTTTAGTTTCTCAACTTGCACACAAACACCTTTAGTTTCTCAACTTGCACACATGCACTTGTCTTACATTTGCACACATGCACGTTTTTCTCACATTTTCACACTTGCACTCACGTTTGAGTCTTCATTTGCATCGTTTGCGACCTCTACGAGGACTTCCCTTATGGGCCGCCGCAACTCATGTGGTTGGGACCAAAACGCCTCGTAAGAGACATTTTAGATTTAGGATTGCATTTCTTTTTTCATATCCATTAGTCATATCCAACATGCAATGTATATTTTGGGTAGAAGAATTAGGAAAAGAAGGGTTAAGTCACGCAACTAGCTCTTGCTAGGGTAAGGGAGTGCCTTAGGCCTTGCCTTTGCCTTCTCCCTTATCAAATGTGACCCCCGATCCCTTTCTTTGGTTGCGTAGACCCAAAAGTTCTTTAAAAAGGGTTTGTTTACTTTCCTTTTCAAAAAACCACTTTTTGGGTGACTTGGTACACCCTAACTCTATACCAAGTGGCGACTCCATTTTTCATTCAAAAACCCTTTTTGAACTTCGTTTGGCCAAATCGTCGCATTTTCAAGTCCCATGGCCTTCTATTTTCACTTTACACACGTTCACATACATATTCCACACACTCACACACACACATCATCAAAAAGTGGGGCGCGACAGTTGGCGACTCCACTGGGGACTTCCTAAGTGGGTCCAAGCATTTGATTTGGCTATTCTTTTCCTTTTTCTACCCTTTTTATGCATAGCATTTGGATATTAGGGTTGCATTTTCCATTTTAGGACTTTTTGCCTCGCGCGCGTACCAAACTATTCCCTCGCTCACGTATATATGATTGGTTGTTTGGATGTATATTCTACTTGTTTTATTCCGCGCTTTGCATTGCATTTGGGTGGGGGATGTACCCTAGAGCCTCGCGTTGGTTCTTGATCCCTCCCCTCCAAACGAGCACTAGCATACGTGCATATGCTTTATTTATTTATCTCTCCTTTATTTTTCTTTTAGTGGCTTGTCACGCCACTCCACCCAATTAGGATTTTAGGCGACCCACTTGGACGTGTGATCGTGACACGACGTGTGCGTAGCACGATCCGAGGGGTCACTCAATCTTCCACTTTAGGCTTTGGGTTGATAGCCTTTAGCTTCTAGTCGAAGGTTGAGGATTTTGTATAGATTCACTCAGACATGTAGCCGTGACACGACGTGTGCGTAGCAATGTCTGGGGAATCGCTCGAGCCACCGACAAAGAACCTTGGGATTGATGACCCTTGGTTTCCAAGTCTGAAGGCTCGGGGACCTAAAACCTATCGAGTCTAGCTGCATTAGTGAGCCAATACCTCATGCATCCATGATAGCTTACCTAGGATAGAGTCTGCCTTACCCTATTAGGGACACTATTCACGAGGGGAGGGATCCAACCCCTCTTTCCCTTTTATTACTTTATTTCTTTGTATTGATTTCGTTGCTGCAATGTGTTCTGTGTATTTATCTGGCTGAACTAACTCTTCTTGGTTTTGTGTCCCCATTGCATTCACAAACCCTAGCAAATAAGGGGTCTGGCATGACCTTCTTTTAGAACCTACCCTCGTAGATAGTTTATTGCACGTTTAAAGATTTTGGTATATTGCATTCATAGATTAATAATTGCATAGCATTCTAAGCCTACCTTGGCGTATAAAAGGTCCTTTTAGGTCATGATTTCATTTCAAATTGCATGTTCTACTGCTTTAATAAAATGACATCATGCATAAACCCTAGAAAGGGAATGCCATTTAGGCGATCCCGTGCTAGGAATAAACTGCCATGTGTCTCGGATATATAATCCAATGAGACTTACACGTTTATATTTCCTGTACCATCCAAAGGGGTAGTGCACAAGGTAAGGTACAATCCGATCATTTTCATGGGGCGATCTTTGGAATATGAGCGTCTAACAAATCACTTTTTGGCCACTTTATCAAAATTGGTAAAAATCCCTTGCGAAGAGGACATTAATTTGAAGAAATTCACAAATAATTCCTCGCTATTGAGAGGATAAATAAATTGAGGCCAAAATTTGATTTTAGAAGGCTCATAGACTAATGCATCACAATGAATTTTTGAAAATTACCAACGGGTGGACAATTCAAACCATTTTTGAATAAAACATAAATTTTATTCAATCCATTTGACCAATGTACCCTTTTTAGGGTGATTTGGTCGATTTTTGAATAAATCATCAATTTCAATCAATTCATTTGACTAGTTTACCCTTTTTAGGGTGATCTAATCAATTTTGAATAAATCATCCGATCCATTTGACCAGTTTACCTATTTTTAGGGTAATTCGGTCGATTTTGAATAAATCATCCTTTCACTCGATCGGTTTGATCAATTGATTTCGTTCAATTCATTTGATTAGTTTAATTCATTTTTAGGGTTATCCATTCACTTTTCAAGAAATAATCAAATTTCATTCAATGTATTTGACCATTTTACCCCTTTTGACACATCATGCGTCGATCAAAATAAGCAATTCATTCGGACTTTGTCCTCATTTATTAGGACGAATGTTTCTTCTCACTCCAACTGGCCAAATTTTTCAAATCATTTTTCACTCAATCAATTGATCGGATTCATCAGGTATGGTATAGTGCCTACCCTAAAGGATTGCATTTTCATGCTAGGCCTACCCTTGGCATAAAAAGGGTTCCCCCATAGGACATGCATACCGATTTTTTTATTCTTGCTTACTGACTCTGGGTATTTTTCTTTTATTTTTTCCCCTTCCCCCTGCATTCATAAAAATATTTCAATAAGGTGAAAATATCTTTCTATATCTGATAACAATTTTGATCTGATAAAGTTTGAAAATTACAAGTATTACTTGATTCTCAGGTAGGCCTTACAATGTGAATTCGAAAATTCACTTGAAAGCGCTCGTGCAAAACATCTAAGGGATTTCATTGCTCAAAGAAAAAGGGGCTATTAAGAGGGAAAAGTGTGTATACATGTGTAAAGGAGTTCCTTAGACTGTTTTTCATATGTATTACTTTTTAAAATTTTTCAAACATTGGCAATAATGAAGCTTTTGTTCAGACAATTATTTGTGTACATTTCATTCTTTATTGAGCTCATTAAGAGATTTCATGATGAATTTTGAGAAATAAGACCGAATTGAGAGTTTTTTTTTCAACCTCCAGCCTGAAAACTCGCAAGTGTATGCTTTCTAAAATTCTTGTGTACACTAGATTGGTGATCTGAGCTACACAATAAGAGTGCTCAAGATTGAAAGAGGTCGTTCAAAAGGCCCCATGAGATACCTTTTCTCTTTCACTGTACAATTCATATTTTTGCCCACTTCACTTGACCCCAAAATAAAATCAGTCACATTGATTGATAAATTACAAGTTGGGGCAATCTTTGTTTGAGAAATGTCTGCTGTGTCTAATTATATTCAATTCACATCTAAGTGAAAGCAAAATTGTGCATTATTCTTGTTTGTTTTGAAAATTTGGAATGATATTTCGAGCATTTGTTTCACTACCTATACAGATTTTTATCATTTGCTCTCCCATTCAAGCCTATAAAAGAATAATTTCGTTCCAAATAAACGCCTTGATGATCACTACCCTTCATTGGAAAATTTTCAAAATATCAAAAAGGGGAATGGATTGTCAATGAGCATTTCGTTACTCTGGTTGTCATGAAGTGTAAGAATGATACTTTGGCCATCGCTTCTACAATCCAAACACTATTTATCCCTTGCATCCTCATTTGAGCTAAAAATTGGTGGTTCTTTTCGAGTGCACATATGATCGCACCCCACATTGGGGAGGGAGATTGGAGAATTTTCCAAAAAGGGGAAGAGCAAAAATGCTAGAATAAGGAGGGAACCGCAAATTGGGAAAATTTGATTCTACCTGGGTTTCAATTTTGAAAAGAAAAGAAAAGAGGAAAAGGACAAGTTCTGTCCGGTGGATCACTTATGTTTCATAGATAGGAATGAGCAAGAGTCTTCCTCAGTCAATTAATTCAGATACATGCAAAAATTTCGCATTAACGAAAGTTTCCTTTCAGAGTTAATGTAAGGAATGGAATAAAAGTCAGGCCCTCTTCTTTTCCAATCAAACATTCTATCCCTAGTTATCCTTTTTGAGCCTTCATAATAAATTATTTCGTTTGGCAACCCCTGAGAATCGCAAACCCCACACTGGGGCAAGTTGAGTTTCAAGACGTGGAAAAGGTGAAAAGCCACAGAATTGAAAGACAAAGGAAGAAAAGAGAACCTCAGTTCAAAAATAAATTGGGGCAAATTTTATGAAAAGTTTAAAAATGGCAAAAGGCCGAAAAATCAAAAGAAGAAAGAAAATGAAAGAAAAAGCCTCAGTTGAGCATAAATTGGGGCAAATTCTGATTTAACCCTAAAATAGGGTTGGCGCGCAACAACGCGATCTCGGATTCTTCAAACCGCTTTTGAAATCCGCTTTCAAGCCTTAACTTTTCTAAGCACCCCACCTGACCCCATTACAAAGCCGAAAGTCCTGACTTCTGTTCTTTGCAGTGGCCTTGTCAAGGAAATTTATGATGCCGGAAGTTTTAGCTGTATTTCTGAATTGCTTGGGTATAGGGCTAACGCTACTCACCATGTGAAAACCCACCAAGTTGAGGGAAAAGAAAAGGAAAGCGAAAAAAACAAAGCAAGAAAAGAAAACGCAAAAATCGACGTTGAAACCCCTGATGAATGATGGAAAATGCAAACAAAGTCTGAAATCTTTTGAGTTCAAAATAGGGGCAATCTTGGAAAAATGCGATCTTCGGTGCAATGTCCTTGAAAGTCTTATTCTTTAACTATCGTTTTCAAGCCACATTACAAGCTCATAAAGTCCATCGTTGACTTATTCCTTCATGACAACCCAAAGTGAGGATTATGCTCATAAGAAATCCATCGATCACTCATGATCATAAGAGTATAACCAGTTTTCGCATGTTTAGCTATCGTTTCTACCCATTTATGGCAAGCTTAAAGCTTATATGTTGACTCAATTTTCTTAAGAAATAAGGGTGACAAACTATTTGCTTTCACTAAGATGTGATGTTGAATGCATTACAATTTTGGGCACAAGAACCAGACAAATCTTGACCTCTCATTTCCCTCAACCCCCTCAAAAATCAAAAACAAGACCACTGGATTGCTCCTGAAAAATGAGCCAATAAGAAGTGGTGACCCGCTACTCTAAGCACAAATGCTAAAAGTGAGGAAGAAATCTTTTGTGATTTGGCATTATTTTGAGAAATTCATCATGAAATTTTCTGTATGAGTCATGCAAGACGTTCAATTTTCTTCACATTATATAGAAAACACAGTTTCTTACTTTGTTCAAATAAATGGAGAGGCATCCAAACCAATTTTTGCAATCAAATGGGCCCATACTGGGGCAAAATTTTTATTTGCAAGATTTCGCAAAATAAGCCCACACTGGAGCAAATTTTTTATAGTTCATTTGAGGATTTCGTCAAAGATTCAAGCAAGACTTTCAAATCAATCACGCTACTCTTTCCATGAGTAGTAGTTGCATTAATTTTTAAAAAAATAATTCAAGTGCATGTCATACTTTGGCAAGCCCCCTGTGCAGGTATTCATAGTTGAAATCAACGAAAGAGCTTCTGAGTTGTGGAAGGCCGATGCCGAAGAAAGAGAAGAAAGAAGGGAAAAGGGCCCTACACTGGGGCAAATTATTTCGACAAGTCTCTCAGTCAGGAAAAATCAAAAAATCAAAAAATCAAAAAATCAAATCAACTTCATCACGGCAGGCTCGGGTTTGATCCCACTGTCCGATTGTCAAGACATTTTCATCGCCACTGGAGCGTGAGGTTAATCCCGCCAGTGAGCATTTCATTTTCACAGCCACTGGAGCGTGAGGTTAGTCCCGCCAGTGAGCATTTCGTTTACATCGCTACTGGAACGTGGGTCAGTCCCGCCAGTAAGCATTTTCATTTACATCGCCACTGGAGCGTGAGGTTAGTCCCGCCAGTGAGCATTTCATTTTCACAGCCACTGGAGCGTGAGGTTAGTCCCGCCAGTGTGCATTTCATTTTCACAGCCACTGGAGCGTGAGGTTAGTCCCGCCAGTGAGCATTTCGTTTACATCGCTATTGGAACGTGGGTCAGTCCCGCCAGTAAGCATTTTCATTTACATCGCCACTGGAGCGTGAGGTTAGTCCCGCCAGTGAGCATTTCATTTTCACAGCCACTGGAGCGTGAGGTTAGTCCCGCCGGTGAGCATTTCATTTTCACAGCCACTGGAGCGTGAGGTGAGTCTCGCCAGTGAGCATTTCATTTTGTACCGCCACTGGCCGTTGGATCAGTCCCACTAGTGCGCCTTTCATTTTACCCTGCCGCTAGCCGTGGGTCAGTCCCACTAGCGTGCATTCCATGATTTTACGTTTATTCGGGTCAGTCCCATGATTTTAAGTTTGTTCGGGTCAGTCCCATGATTTTAAATTTTATTCGGGCCAGTCCCATGACTTTTCATTTTATTCGGTCAGTCCCATGATGTTTCAATTTTATCCGGGTCAGTCCCATGATTTTAAGTTTGTTCGGGTCAGTCCCTGATTTTTAAATTTTATTTCGGGTCAGTCCACATGATGTTAGTTTGTTCGGGTCAGTCCATGATGTTAAATTTTATTCGGGTCAGTCCCATGATTGTAAATTTTATCCGGGTCATCCATGATTTTAAGTTTGTTCGGGTCAGTCCCATGATTTTAAATTTTATTCGGGTCAGTCCCATGATGTTAAGTTTGTTCGGGTCAGTCCCATGATTTTAAATTTTATTCGGGTCAGTCCCATGATGTTAAATTTTATTCGGGTCAGTCCCATGATTTAAATTTTATTTGGGTCAGTCCATGATCTTAAATTTTATTCGGGTCAGTCCCATGTTAAATTTTAAATTTTATTCAGGTCAGTCCCATGATTTTTGTGACAGCCCCACTTTCCCCTAAGGCGAACCAAAGGGGTTAGCGGACCGCCTGCCCAGCTCTCGCCGGGACTCAGTCGTTCACTACAATCCTCAATTGAATTTCAAGATAAAACTTCAAATATTACATCAAATTCTCCAAAAATTACATGTCACAAATGCAGCGGAAACAATTCGGAACTATACATAAAATGATTCCAAATCAAAACTGTACAAAACATAGGCCATCCAATCACGTGCACAAGTACTATAAGTCCTTCCTTCGCCTTGAGCCCTGTGGAGGGGAATAAAATATTTTTGGGGTGAGCTAGAAGCTCAGCAAGTAACCAGCAAAATCATTAAGCAAATATATTTCACAATGTTGCATTTCGATGATTTCGATGATGTCATGATTCAGAGATCAAATGTCCGTTTAGTGCTCTCGTGAGCCAGTGAAATCATTGCACTAGAACACCCAACGCTCAAATAGATCATAACACACGAACAGAGAGAGGAAGCCCCTTTTTGAGCTCCAGATAACCATGAACATGAACCAGAAACAGAATGGAGACGTTGGTGTCCAACACAAGACTTTCCCAGAACTCATTGAAGCCAAAATCATATCATGAATTCACATGCAAGCACGCATGAGATACAATCGAATAAATAATGCAAGAAACATTTCACAAATAACTTTGGAAATAGTTTAGGGTCACTCACCTCCATGGCTCAGAAACCATCCATCATATATCATTGCCTTGCTCAAATCCAAGTCTTAGATCACAAACTCAAGGCAAACAAGTCCTTTAAAAGTTCGGACAGCACTTCCCCTGAATTTGCTTACTTTTCCAGCCATCATGGCTTCATTATATCCTCAGCCAGTCCCAAAGGTACACACACAACAACAAGTTCATCCAATAGCCATTTAGCAAGCTCCAAGTAGTACTAGTACAAGTCAAGCTAGGGAAAAGTCCGGAAATGAAAATTAAGCTCAAAACCAGAAAAACATGTTTTGACGTCATTTTACGGTAATGGCACCAAAGGCACATCGAGTATCGGATGAAGGTGAAAGATACACCGTTTCGAAGCTAAAATACAGGGCTACAACATTGTAGAAGGTAACTCAGTCCAAATCCCAGCACAACTAAGTCATATATGCCAAATACCAAACCAGAACCATAATTGCAGGTTTACAAATTACACTATGCTGTAATCAGTACAACTCAGTCTAAACAGGTCCAAATGCAGAAATTCCAAAGGCATATGGTAACTAGGGCATCAAGCTACATTTCATCAGAAGACCTCAACACCCAAATCCAAAACAATTCCAGTCAAAACAACCCATTTCAGACGCAGTTCTAACATCCTGATGAACCCAGAACAGCAATAGTAATTTCGGCTTATCTCATTCTACACTACTTCAATTGACCTGAAATTTTACAGGAACCCTTAAAACATCAATACCTACAACTTTCATGTTTTGAGCCAAGGCCAATTCGGCCTCTATCTAGGACCAAAAATTTCGGACAGAATGAGGAACCAAGAACCCTAATTTTCCAGATTTCTTCCAAAACAGAAATTAATTGCAATCTTCCACTTTTTCCACCTCATAGAGTCCTTAAACATCATTTCCAATCATCATAGATAGCCACACAATCATGCTTATATTAAAACAGAAAATTCCTCAAAAATAATAAAACTTCATTATTTCAACCACAAATCAAGAATCAATCCATAAACTTGCATCTTATACAACCACTAAGCATGCTTTAAGCATCAATTAAAGGAGGAGGGTGGTTCTTCACAACTTACCTTTAAAACAAGAGAGAGAGAGCTATGGGTCACCTTAACTTTCCAAACAACTTCACACACCAACTCACAATCACTACTTGAAGAGGTTTTATGGAAGGAATTCAAGATTAAACAGTTAGTTTGTGAGATTGGACAAGATTGTAGCAAGAAACTTGGAAGCTTTTCTTTCTTTTCTTGTAAGAAGAGGTTCAGCCAAGCTTGAAGGAAAAATGGAAGATTTTTGGTCAATTTTGATATTAATTTGGTAAAGGCATGAATAGTGGTCAAATGGCAAGACTAAATCTTATGGTGACACTTGTCACCTTTTTAATGCAAGTCTATCACTTTGTTCCCTCTCACATCAATCCAAATAGCTTCCTCTAATTATCTCTTAACACCCGATAAAATAATTCCAGTATTCAAAACTTAATCTAGTTGGCCGAATTTTCCGAACTTTTCGCACTAGTGGGTCCCACGTCCGGTATACGCTCTTAATTTCTCAAAATCTATTCGATACTAGAAAAATCATCTAAAAACTATATTTACTCGTAAAATTTATCTAGAAAATTTTCCGGATACAGAAAGTGCAGAATACAAGCCATGAAAAATGCGAAAACCAAGAAAATGCAAATTACGGGTTCTCACAATTTTACGTTTGTTCGGGTCAGTCCCATGATTTTAAATTTTATTCGGGTCAGTCCCATGATTTTAAATCTCTTGTTCGGGCCAGTCCCATGATTTTAAATTTTGTTCGGGTCAGTCCCATGATTTTCATTTTGTTCGGGCCAGTCCCACGATTTTAAACCTTGTTCGGGTCAGTCCCGCTTTTAAATTTCTTGTTCGGGTCAGTCCCGATTGCTAATTTCCTGTCTCGGGTCAGTCCCGATTTTAAATTTCTCGTCCCAGTCAATCTCATTAAAAGGGGTCAGTCCCCATCGTTCGAATCATTTTACGGCCAAATAACACAGGTGAGTATTTGGTGTCTACTTCTTTGTCTCGAGTTTTTTCAAAACTCAGACAAAAAGGGGCAAACTGTAGACACCAAAATTTTGGTGTAATTTCATTTACTATTTAGTTTTTATTTGTCGTGTTAGTTTTATTCACTTTTTAGTTTTAGTTTTTTTAGTTTTTATTTTATTATTTTTATTTGTAAGCTTTTAGCAAAGAATTTCTCGAAAAAGAAAAAAAAAGAGAAAGAAAGAAAAGAAAAAAGGAAAAGCATTCAAAAAAATATATATGATTTAGTTGTTTTTTTTAATTCAATGTTTTCGTGGAAAAATGATGAAAAGGAAAAAGAAAAAAATGAAAAATTGCAATTTTGCTGTTTATCATTTCTAGTTTATTCATTTTTATCCGATGTTAATTAAATTGTTGGTTTTTATTTAATTTTATTACCATTTTGTTAAATTACTTGAAAAAAAAAAAAAAAAGAGGTCTGCGGCATGCAAGCTGCATATTTTTGCAGCTTGCAAAGGACAATCACACATGCCATCGGAGGGCTGGATTCTAAGGCAAGGGCAAGCCTTTCATCCTCACCATTGGGGTGAGGGTTTAGGAACCTTGGGTTCCATATAAAAGGAACAGCAGCCGCAAGAGAAGGGGGATTGTGGGAGATGACGACTGAGTTTGAAAAAAGAAAGACACAACCGAGGAGAAGGTTTTGAGAGTGAGCAAGCGAGAGAGAGGCTTCCGTAAGAGGGAAGAGAGGTTTCAGAAGAGTAACGGCTGGGGGGTTTTGGAAAAAAGAAAACAGCTAGAAAAAGAGAGAGCAACATAGAAGGGGTTACGGCTAGAATCTTGGAGGGGCTGAGAGTTGACGGCTGAAAAAGAGAGGGCAGCGGCTGGTTTGAGAGAGGAGGAAGCAACTGGGGCTAGCAAAAAAAGAAAACCAGAGAGGAACAAATGACGGCTGGAAAACAGAGAAGAAAGTTCCGTGGCTAGAGAGAAAGAGCGAGAGAGATAGAAGGAAACTGGGGAGGCTGTAACCTGAAGCAACAAACCTGAGCAAAGGATTGTTAGAGAGCAAGGAGAAGCCACTGGAATTGCTAACCTTCACGCCACCAGCAGAGGCGGATCTTCATCAAGAAAGCCTGAGTACTGTAAGTAGTTCCTCTCCTTTAGATCCCAGTATCTCTTTGAACGATGTTTTGTGATTTTGCTTATGGAAAGATCACTGCTTTGCTTGTCTACTCTTCCGCCCCTTTTGTTTCATGTTCACCAAGAGTCCATTTCTTCGTCTGTGAGTAAAAGGTCCAGTCTTGTGGCAGTGGATGATGTCTATGTGATAAAAGAAAGAAATCAGTGCTTGATGTTTACATGATAGAGGAGTCAACGTCCAATGTTTGCCATTTTGTTTCCAACGTCACTTGATCCCTCCCTGTTTCATGTTTGGCTGGCTTGAAGTTTATGATTTCTTTGGGTATTCGGCTGATGCTTGCAATGTTTTTTTTCCTGATGCATATAAAGGCTTGCGTCCCTTGCTGCACTTTTCTTTCGTTTCTTTTGCTGTCGGGCAACTCAGATTTCCAGCTTTGATCTCGTGATAAAAAATGTAATGTTCAGTCGAGTGAATGATTGTTTTGTTTAAAAATCTGGATGTCCATTGAATCTGGTCTGCATGATGAAATGGAAAGAAAAACTTGCCGCATGATGTTGCTAAAATGTCGAAGCATCAGAAATTGCAGACGCTCCTTCGTTAATTGCATGTCCACATCTCTGTCTCTGTCCTCTTTGTTTGTGATTTTCTTGTGATAATCAATCTGTCCCTTGCGCTCTAAGGTCTTCCCTCTTGTTTCCATGATTGTCAGAACCTTTTTCCTACCAAAATGTTGTGCATTTTGCAGCCCATGGAGTCGGCATTTCATAAAGCTGTTATATAACAAATCACAAGCTCCATTTGTTCGTGTCTATCTGTTGCAATTTTTATGAGTCACGAGCTCCAATTTCGCCTGTGTTTTGAATATGGATAAACATTATGTCGGGGATCACATTCAGCTAAGTCACCAAGACACACCAGTCTTTTCTTGATAAATTTCTGCCGTCCAGCTGCGTTGTTTTTTTTTTTTCTGTTTTGCTGGTTTTCTTTCCCGCAGCAGTCCACCAAAAAGACTGGTCTAGTCATCTAGTTTACTAATTAGGCTTTGTGTTTAAATGATCAGTGATGAAGTTGCATGCTTTAATCCGAAAACTATGAATGTTTGGAATGTGAATGCCATGCGGTTTGAAACTGCAAGTTTTGCAGCAAAGGAAATATTGCAGAAGAGAGGTGTTGACTGGATAGTTGCAAAAGCTCTTTGTCTACGTAGCTTGCATGAAGATTGCATGAATAATTTCCAGAAAACTGCTGTGCATCTATCTTAACTGGTTTAGACATCTATCTTGCTAGTTTTCAGTTTTGCAGCATGAGCTAGGAAGAACAAACCAAAGCTGCTGGATTTGTTTTTAGCACTTGAATGTTCTTGTTTTCTGGATTTTTGTGTTCCGAAGAGGGGGAAGAATGCTTGATCTCCTTATAAGTTTTCTTGTTTGTTTGGATTGTGTTAGTTTAGGTGTTTCATTGCTTGGCTGGGAATTATGAAAATGCATCAAATTCATTGCAGAAACTCAAGTTTTTACGTGGTTGCATGGAATTTGCATGCAAATCTTCATAAAAAAATTGCATTTGGCTCCCCTAAGCTTCCCTTTATCTTACTATGACCCAACCAATTGAATAAATTTAGTGTTTGTTTTCTTGAGTTACATGAGTTAGGGTTTGAAGGATTTGCTGCCTATACTTGCTGTATGGATAGTATATGTTGTATCTAAGCTTATATAAGAGGTTTTGGTAGTGATTGAAGCAAGAAATGAAGAAAGTTTCCTTTGAAACCGTAAAATTTCAAATTTCTGGAAAATTGTAGTTCAGTTCTGTCCGGTTCCCGTTCATGATGTTAGAAGCCAAATTAGGTTTATCATAAAACATGAAAGTTGTATATAATGATATTTTATAGATGCCTACAAAATTTCAGCCCAATCGGAGCAACGTAGCCTATGAAAAGACCAAAATACCCTCACTGCCCTAGGATTCATCTAGTGATCCGTTTTAGACAGTTCATCCAGTTGACCGTGTCTATTCACTATGATCCGTGCTGATTTAGCCATTTTCCAAAAAATGAAAGTTTTAGTACTCTGTCTTATATTTCCAACGCCTTCAAGAAAGCCTTAAACTGACTTTGGTAGCCTGAGATATGGCCATTTAAATGTAGTACGGTTAACTAGCCGGTTAGTTGGAAGTTGGTTCTGTGAATTGGGAATTTGACTAGGTTACACTGGAAATTTGACTAAGTGATCTTCATGAAAGTTATAGGCCCTCATCTTAGCTTCGAAACAGTATACGTTACACATGAATCTGATAAACGTAACTTCGGTTGTGTCCGTTACGCAAAACTCTATCAAATCTGTCTCTTGTTAATACTTCATTTCCCGCACTTGTTTGTTAGCTTGATTTTTCCTTGTATTGTCTTGAGCCCATTGAACGGCTATTGAAATTAGATTGTTGTGTGTGTACTTTGGGTTTGAATGAGGAAAATAATGAAGCCATAAATGGCTGGAAATAGGAAAATACAAGGGCATGCTGCCAAATTTACGCTCGAGGACTAGAGAATTACACTTCGACTTGGGTAAAGTTGATAAATGAAATATCACTCGAACCATCTAGGATTTTGCTATTTGGTATCGAGGGTTATACGTTAGAACCTAGCCGAACTTGTACCCTTAGGAAAAGCGGTAATAATCACTCTAAATCCATTTTCATTGCACTTTCTGTGAGAACCGTAATTTTTTCATTTTCTAGGTTTTATTATTTTTCATGGCTTGTTTTCTGCATTTTCGTGAGTAGGAAAAATTTCTAGATATTTTTAAGGAGCAGATATAGTTTTTAGATGATTTTTCTAGTATCGAATAGGTTTTGAGAAATTAAGAGCGTATACCGGACGTGGGACCCACTAGTGCGAAAAGTTCGGAAAAATTCGGCCAACTAGGTTAAGTTTTGGATACTGTAATTAATTTACCGGGTGTTAAGAGATAAGTAGAGGATGCTAAGTGGATTGGTATGAGGGAGACAAAAGTTAGGCAAGCATTAAATGAGGTGACAAGTGTCACCATAGGATTGGTTCTTACATAAGACCACTATTCACCTTTTTCTATTTGACCAAATAAATCACAAAATTAACCAAAATTTCACCATTTTCTCTTCTCTAGTGGCCGGCTCTTACTCTCAAGAAAGAAAGAAAGAAAACTCTCCAAGTTGCTTCAATCTTTGCTCCAATCTTCTAAATCAACCATTAGATTTTGTTTTTGCTCCATAGAAACACTTCAGGAAGTGTTAGTGAGTTGATTTGTGGAGTTATTTGGAAAGCTAAGAGGACCTATTGCTCTCTCTCTCTTGTTTCTAAGGTGAGTTGTGAAGAACCACTTTCCTTCCTCTAATGATGCCTAATTTATGATTAGTGGTGGTATGTGATGAAACTTTATGGATTACATCTTGATTTGTGGTTGAATTAGTAAAGTTTTTTATTTATTGGTGATTTTCTGTTTTAATATGAACATGATTGTGTGGCTATCTATGATGATTGGAAATGATGTATAATGACTCTAGAAGGTGGAAAAAGTGGATAATTGCAACCAATTTCTGGTTTGGAAGAAATTGTAGAAAGTTAGGGTTTTCTTGGGAACATTCTGCCTGGTTTTGTAGCTCCTAGTTAGAGGCCGAATTGGCCTTGTCTTAAAACATAAAAGTTGTAGTTAATGATATTTTAGAGGTTCCTGCAAAATTTCAGGTCAATCGGAGTAGTGTAGGATGAGAAAAGTCGAAATTACCCTTGCTGTCCTGGTTTTATCCGAATGTAAGAATTGCTCCTGTAATTGATTGTTTTGGTTGGAATTGCTTCGGAATTGGTTGTTGATGCCTTCTGATGAAATGTATCCCTGTTTCTTAGCTTTCAGCTGATTTTAGAATTTCTAGATTTGGACTTGGATAGCC